>NC_057809.1:181046091-181075429 GCF_018294505.1 Triticum aestivum
GGGCCGGCGCGTGGAGGGAGGCGGCGGGTGTATGGGGAGGCGCCACATGGCAGCGGCGGGGAGCAGCGGACGTGTCCGGCGCCGTCCGGACGTGTCCGGCGGCGGCGGATCTGGGATTTTAGGGTTAGGGACGAGGGGATCCGGAATTTGGAATGGGGGGTGTATATATAGGCATAGGAGGAGCTAGGAGAGTCCAAATGAGGTGCGGTTTTCGGCCACGCGATTGTGATCGAACGCTCTAGGACATGGAGCAGAGTTTGGTGGGTTTTGGGCCAAATTGGAGGGGTGTTGGGCTGCAACACACACGATGCCTTTTCGCTCCCTCGGTTAACCATTGGAGTATCAAACGAAGTCCAAATGACACGAAACTTGACAGGCGGTCTACCGGTAGTAAACCAAGGCCGCTTGGCAAGTCTCGGTCCAATCCGGAAATGTTTAATCCCCACACACAACAAAAGCTAGAAATGACCATCGGAGGAGAACGAAGCGCCGGAATGCAAAACGGACAACGGGGAAAATGCTCGAATGCATGAGACGAACACGTATGCAAATGCAATGCACATGATGACATGATATGAGATGCATGACAATGATAACAACACACGGAGACAAAGACCCGAACCCGAGAAAATAAAATAACTTAATGCCGAAAACGGCAAGAGTTGGAGTACAAATAGGGAAAGTTACATCCGGGGTGTTACAACACTGCACCACTACGAAAGGATCTCGTCCCGAGATCTAGGACTGAAAGAACGCCGGGTACTCAGAACGGAGGTGATCCTCGCGTTCCCAGGTAGCTTCACAGTCGGAATGGTGTGACCACTTGACTTTGATAAATTTGATTGACTTGTTGCGAGTCTTGCGTTCAGTCTCTTCTAGAATAGCAACTGGGTGCTCACGATAAGAGAGATCTTCTTGGAGCTCAATGTCCTCAAAGTTGACGGTGCGGTCAGGAGTCTTGAAGCACTTTTGAAGCTGAGAGACATGGAACACGTCATGAACATTTGCAAAGTTTGAAGGAAGCTCGAGTTGATAGATGAGGTCGCCTCTCTTGCTGACAATCTTGTATGGTCCCACGTATCTAGGGGCAAGCTTCCCTTTGATACCGAAGCGATGAGTACCTTTCATAGGAGAGACGCGGAGGTAAACATGATCTCCGATCTCGAAAGCCAAATCACAGTGCTTACTATCATAGTAGCTCTTCTGGCGGGATTGGGCTGCTTTGAGGTTATCTCGAATGACTTTGCACATTTCTTCTGCCTCTGTGATTAAGTCATTACCCAAAAGCTGACGTTCACCGGTTTCAGACCAGTTGAGAGGGGTACGGCACTTCCTGCCATACAGAATTTCAAAAGGGGCCTTGCCCGAACTTGCTTGAAAACTGTTGTTGTAGGAGAATTCAGCATAAGGAAGACAATCCTCCCACTTCATGCCAAAGGAGATCACACAAGCCCTGAGCATATCTTCAAGAATCTGGTTAACACGCTCGACTTGACCGCTTGTTTGAGGATGGAAAGCTGTGCTGAAGCGGATGTTAGTGCCCATGGCCTTCTGAAAAGAATCCCAAAACGTCGAGGTAAAGATGCTGCCACGGTCTGAAGAGATCACTTGAGGAATACCGTGCAGAGAGACAATTCGAGAGGTATAGAGTTCCGCCAATTGAGCTGCAGTGATCGACTCTTTGATAGGCAGAAAAATGAGCCACTTTGGTGAGTTTGTCGATGACAACGAATATAGCATCATTGCCACGCTTGGACTTTGGAAACCCAGTCACGAAGTCCATCTCAATGTGGTCAAACTTCCATTCTGGAATGGCAAGAGGTTGGAGGAGACTAGCTGGCCTTTGGTGTTCTGCCTTCATTCTTCTGCAGACATCACATTCATTCACGAATTGAGCGATCTCGCGCTTCATTCGAGTCCACCAATAAGCTTGCTTGAGGTCCTGATACATCTTCGTGCTCCCAGGGTGGATGGAGAGGAGAGAATTGTGAGCCTCGTTCATGATCACTTGAGGAAGTTCACCTTTGGGTACAACAATACGATCCTCGAAGAAGAGAGTGTCCTTGTCA
Source organism: Triticum aestivum (assembly GCF_018294505.1). Classification (NCBI taxonomy): domain Eukaryota; kingdom Viridiplantae; phylum Streptophyta; class Magnoliopsida; order Poales; family Poaceae; genus Triticum; species Triticum aestivum. The sequence continues at coordinate 181,048,161 of NC_057809.1, forward strand.
TCAAGGCGATAGCACTTGTACTTGGACTGACTCTTGGCAATCCCAATCTTCACCTTTTTCACCATGGCATCAAGAAGCTGAGCTTGGTGAATCTGGTCTTCTAAGGTAGGAGAGACTTGAAGGTTGGCGAGGAAACCTTGAGGAACAACTTGCAGGTTAAGTTTGCGGAAAGCTTCACAAAGCTCGGGTTGATAAGGCTTAAGAATCAGACTGTTGCAATACGCCTTTCTGCTCAATGCGTCAGCAATCACATTGGCCTTGCCTGGAGTATACTCAATACTCGGATTATACTCTTGAATCATTTCGACCCATCGAGTTTGCCTGAGGTTGAGATTAGGCTGAGTGAAGATGTACTTGAGACTCCTATGATCCGTGAAAATGTCCACTTTTCTTCCCAATAGAAGATGTCTCCAAGTCAAAAGAGCATGCACAACTGCCGCCAACTCGAGATCATGAGTGGGGTAGTTCTTCTCATTAGGCTTCAACTGGCGAGAAGTATAAGCAACGACTTTCTTCTCTTGCATCAATACTGCGCCAAGACCTTGGAGAGAGGCATCACAAAAGACCTCGTACAGCTTGGATTCATCATGCGGAGTCAGAACTGGAGCAGTGATCAATTTCTCTTTCAAAGTGTTGAAAGCAATATCACACTCCGGAGACCAAACATACTTGACGTGCTTCTGAAGAAGATTAGAGAGAGGCTTCGCGATCTTATAAAAGTTTTCAACGAATCTTCAGCAATAGCTTGCGAGACCGAGAAAACTGCGGAGTTGCTTCACGTTCTGAGGAGGTTCCCAATTCATAATTGCAGACACCTTCTCAGGATTCACAGCAATGCCCTTGGCAGAGATGATATGACCAAGATAAAGAACCTCATCAAGCCAAAATTCACACTTGGAGAACTTGGCGTAGAACTGATGTTTCCTGAGCTTATCGAGAACCAAACGCAAGTGCTTGGCATGATCTTCCTTGTTCTTCGAGAAAACCAGAATGTCGTCGAGATAGACCAAAACGAAGTCATTGGTGTAGGCGTTGAAGATGAAATTCATCATGCGAGAGAACGTCGGAGGAGCGTTGGCAAGGCCAAAAGACATGACGGTGTATTCATATGAACCAAAGCTTGTTCTGAATGCTGTCTTGGGAATATCTTCTTCACGAATGCGAATCTGGTGATAACCCATATGGAGATCAAGCTTGGAGAATACTTGAGCACCTTTGAGTTGTTCGAACAGCTCATTGATGTTGGGAAGTGGGTATTTGTTCTTGATGGTCTTCTTGTTCACTGGACAGTAATCAACACAAAGTCGGTCCGTTCCATCCTTCTTCTTCACAAAAAGAACACCACAACCCCACGGAGAAGAACTAGGCCGGATGAGACCCATTCTTTCTTGCTCATCGAGTTGCTTCTTCAGCTCCTTCAACTCTTCAGGTCCGAGCTTGTAAGGACGCTTGCACACAGGTTCCGTGCCAGGCTCAAGATCAATAACGAATTCAACTGGCCGTTGCGGAGGCATTCCTGGAAGCTCTTCTGGAAAGACGTCTTCATATTCGCAAACGACTGGAATTTGAGAGATGGCATCCAATTCACCCTTCTCATTGAGAGAAAACAGACGGATAGTATCATCACGAGCGGCAAAGACAATTACATCCTCAGATGAACGAGTCAATTGAATCTGCCTGGCTGCACAATCAAGCTGAGCCTTGTGCTTAGAAAGCCAATCCATTCCAAGAATAAGATCAATATCCGAGTCACCGAGAACCGTTGGAGAAGATAGAAACTTGTAGTCACCCAAAGTGATAGAAACATCCGGAACAATGGAGTTAGCATGCATGCGCTTACCGGGAGAGACAACTGCTAAAGGACTAGGCAAAATTTGCAAAGGCAAACCATTCTTAGATGAAAACGGTCTCGAGATGAAACAATGCGATGCACCCATGTCAAAAAGAACTTTTGCAGGAATATCATTAACAGGAAGGTTACCCATGATCACATCTGACGAGTCCTCTGCCTGAGCTGCATTCATCAAATTGACCTTGGCATGCTTGGGGTTATTCTTGACCACAGCTGTACTTGCCGATCTGACAGGAGGAGGAGTAAGAAGACGCCTCTGGTTGAGACACTTGTTGGCATAGTGACCCTTCTGTTGGCACTTGTTGCACGTGACCTCTGAAAGCGGACGGTGATACGGAGCACTCGACCTTGGAGCTTGAGACGAAGTCTTGTTCTGAAAGCCAGGGTTGGGTGGGTGGGAAGAACCACTGCCACCTTTGCTCTTCTGCTGATACGGCTGACGGAACGGAGGAGGAGGAAGCCAAAACTTCTGCTGCTTGGCCACTTGAGTAGAGGAAGAAGGAGTAACATCTCTGACTCGCTTCCTGGAAGCATCACACCTCAACTGAGCAGCCTCTTGCTTCAGTGCCATGTTGTAGAACTCATCGTACCTCAAGGGCTTGAAAAGGACAAGAGCTAGCTGAATTTCTTCTCTGAGACCACCCCTGAACTGATATATCATGCTCTTCTCATCAGGCACGTCCTGCTTGGCAAAGCAGGCAAGCTTCTGGAACAACTTGTTGTAGTCATAGACAGACAAAGAGCCTTGCTTCAGATTGCAGAATTCCTCACGCTTGCTTTCAACCACGCTCTGCGGAATATGATGAGCTCGGAAATCTCGACGGAAATCATCCCAAGTGATAACACGTCCACCTCTGGAGTCCTTGTACTGCTGGAACCATTCTGCAGCTTGATCTTTGAGTTGGAAGGAAGCAAACTTGACAAAGTCCTCAGGCCTGACGTTACTGCACTCGAAATGCTTACACAGATCCACAAGCCAATTGTCAGCATCGGTTGCCTCAACACAATTGCTGAAAGTCTTTGGCCCGTTAGCAAGGAACTGGTTGAGTGTAGCAAAGTGACTCTGATTGCTGCCTTGATTCCCATGACTGCCTTGATTGCGCTCTTGAAGAATTTGCATGATCAGCTGTGTGTTTGCATTGGTTGCGGCCATCACAGCTTGCCATGCCTCCGGAGGAGGTGGAGGTGGTGGCGGATCAGGATTCGGAGTCGTGCGTGTTGGAGGAGCCATCCTGAAGAGGTTGACCACCATTAGCACATTGACAGATAAATATTGAAGCTGAATCCAACGGAATGAAAATTGCAACATATAGTCTTCACATCCGAACAAAATGAACGAATGCATTCCTCTTAAAATGGTCACATATCCATAAATTGAGAAGCCACGTAGAATTAAGGTAGAGAAATAAATCAACAAGGTACGGATCAAGAACGAATAATTGGTAAGAAATCCCAATCTCAAACCAATATCCGTGGAAGAAAAAAAGTAGAGCTACTAGAATTCCCACCTATGAAACTCCCGAACCTTTCCGGTTATGCAATCAGGTGTTGGGGATATAGGGGAAGCATAATATCTCACCCAAACTAGCAAATCCTACATCCAGCTGTATCCATCCTTCAACACATAACCAAGAAAACTTCGGAAACCATCTACCTCAACCTTCGAAAAGCATCCGTTATACAAGTTATGGCGATACTCCCGAACTCCCGCCCCAGTACTGGGTGGCGTCGAGGTTATCTCACCAATGAACTGCATAAAAGAGATTTTCGATGTCGGCATACTAAACTCAGGCATTCCAGAACTGCAACGATAAAATTATGATGACAACACCTCAGAGCTCAACTCCCCGGGACACTTCCACTAAACCCCTGACAGGAGGCACCAAGACAATGTTCTCATCATAAAACCATCGGAACGATTCCAAGATACCCGCGTGATCCTAAATTTTTTTAGTGAAATTGAGAAGAGAAGAGTCAAAACTCTACGTCAGGATGCCTTACCAGAGCGATGAGGAGACTGTGAAGTAAAAAGAATTCCTAAACTCTCCAATATATAATTCCTAAATGACTCAAAACATTTTTCTAGACACAACTCGGCCGCTAAAAACGATCAAGCAATGGGGCTCCTAAGGTCGGGGAAGGCTCTGATACCAACTTGTAACACCCCAGACACACCCGCCGGTGGTCGTTACTCCTGGCGGGATCTAGACTGGCCGCACAGATCAATACTAGTCTTTTCTGCGCACTTTGTCCTCACTCGTGCGCACCCGGGAGCAACTTCCCGGTCGGTCACCCACCTGACACTACTCCAAGCTGAGCACGCTTAACTTTGGAGTTCTGTCCGAATGGGCTACCGAAAAAGAAGGAATTCCTTATTGATATGAGTAGTCTATCATCCCTAATAAGCCAGGCCATCACAGAAGGTCCCTTCATTATAGATGAAGTTCTCACTGGAGGTGCGTACCGTCTGCGTGACGCATCGGACAATCGCTTAGAGCCGAACCCATGGAATGCCGCCAGACTCCGAAGATTCTACGCCTAGAGCCGGACTCATTGTTCGTTTTCTTTTTCTGCTCTTTCCATTTTCTCTCTCTTTACATGTTTTTCTTTAGCTTTATAGCTCTTGTGCGGCTAGACCACACACTAATGAGGTACACATCCTTAAATGTACACGCCCATAACACCTGGGGACTTCTTTTACAGAACCTTATTATCATTTTTCCGAGCATCAAGCTCGCCGCATATATGTCCTTTTCTCATATATACCTTTTATTCGCCATGATATGCACCTTTATGACTTAAGTTTTTGCCAAGCTGGGTTGCCTGGCTCCTGTGCTTATGCCCTACGTTCCCGTTAGTTCGGCTAGGGCATAAAGGGAGCACCTCTGTGATTGTTACAGCCAGGTCATCCAGACTTGTACCTCAGACTGGGTAAAGCTAAAAGCTAGTGTTCTTAAGGGAATAATCGGTCGACGGACTAAAGACGTTTTACCCTCGTTGCACTATGAACCCCCAGATACTATGTATACTACGATTTTTCAAATCACAGTTTGGGCATGCTTACTAACGCATGTTCACCCAGGGAAAGGAACCCTTAAAGGAACTATTCTCTCTGGAAGATGTTTCTTACAATCAATAAGTAATATAACATAGCTAGCCGAATACAACTTGCGTGTTCAAGCAATTATGACCCCTACGCCTAGTTTCCACGCATGCCCTTGTATTCGGAAACACTCCGCACCTTCGGGTCCGGAGTTCCAATCGAAAAGGTATGCCATCACAATCATTTTACAGTTCGGCTAGGGGACAAAATTGTCAATTGAAGTACATAGTCACTTGGACTCAAAAACTTCTTCCTCTATACCATCTAACAGGTTGTCTAGCTTACAGTCCTGTTGTGAAAACTTCGCGGCTATCTTTACTTGGTCATATACCAAGCTCACCAGAATCTCTTGTCCATCTGACCCCCGAGGTCCGACCCGGGCCATATGATTCGGATCAAGTCCGGTATACCGTGTCTTCACCATGGCCCAGGCCTCTCGTGCGCCTTCCCGGCAAGCAGATATCTTCCATAATCTGAAGCGGCGCCAAGCTCCCTTGAACAGCTTCACAAGCTCCTCCATACTTCCTGGAGGGGATGCAGATGGCCATAAAGCCTTGGCAACGCTCCGCATCGCTTTCCGAGCTCGCTCACACACTTTGGACAGCTCTTGTAACAGATCGGCTTGGAAGCTGGATGCCTCTTCTTCGGGCCGCCCAGTCAAAATACCTATAGGAATAAACTTATCAGAAGCCGCCCCAGCGAACTGTACAACAATAAAGTTGAAAGGCATACTGAATATGCCGCCTCGTAGCTTTTTGTTCTCCTTTATAGCGTCCGCTAGTTGGGCCCGCACATCCTTCAGCTCTTCGCCGAGCTGGGTATTGGCATCCTGCAGCTTGTTCTTTTTGTCCCTGGTCCGTGTCAGTACACGTTGACCAGCGGCCTCTTGCCTTTTGACATGTTCCTTCTCCGCTTGTACGACCTTTAGCTTCTCTTCCATCTCAGCCAACGAGCCTGCCATCATATAATGCAGCAATATTTCTTCATATAAACACGACTGGCACATGATTACATTTTCCGGATAGAAGGGAACCTTACCCTTCGGTGCCTCCTTGAACTTCCCCAGTTCGGCAGTAAAAGTAGTTAGCTGGGTCCAGCACTGTTCAAGCTCCTGAGATAGCATGTTGTTCTTCTCCATGAGTGCCTATTTATAGAATGATCCTTAAATTAGTCGTTTCAACTGCTTCAAGTCTCGGGGGCTACTGGTATATGGTTACCAGATCTATACAATGAATACTTACCCGCATATCTTTCAAATACTGGTCAGTGGCTCTAGCAAGCCCATCCCGAGAAGCTCGGATGTATGCATCAGCCGAGCTGAAGGCATTGAACGCCTCTTTAGTAAAGTTGGGGTCATGAAAAGGGGCCCTCCATCGTTGATGATTCATGGCGCTCTCTACTTCAGAGTTCGTGATGGACACATCATCCGAATCCTCTGAAGGAGGGCAATCCGGCGCCACTCCCGTATCAGCCCCCGCCCCAGAGGCAGGGTCTAAAACCTGATTGGTGGAGGCGCGACCGACAGGATCCCCGGACATAGTCCGGCGAACACTCTTCCTGATAAAATGCAGCAGACAATGTCACAGTTTGATGTGACTGCCAGGGGGCGTATTCGAGTCCATACCTCTTTGATGAAGGCGCAGACGTGTTGTCATCTGCCTTCCTCTTCGAAGACCTGCCCGGCGCAGGCGCCGCTCTCTTATGAGACACCTCCGGTGCAGCATGGCGTGCCGAGCGCCTCCCATTCGGAGCACGAGATAGTGCGGTGGGTGAGGCATAACGAGGAAGCTCTTTTGGAGGAGATGCTCCATGGGCACTTACGTGGGAAGATGGCAGGAGACCGGGGTAATTAGCTACAATGGCCACCTCTGTGCCGTCGTAGATCGCCTGATAGAAGACCCCCTCCTTAAGCTCTACAAATATATCCGGGTCCTCCTCAAATCTGGGATCCAGGTCCCAAATATGATTCTCCGGCTGCGGAGCGGGGCTATAGATCCCCGCGGTAGCCTTCCGCCATTCTTGTTAAAGATGGTCGGTTTGAGTCCAACTAGTTGTGGCTTAAGACAAGGATTGAATAAAATTCTAGATCGAAAGCTTACCCGGCTAGGGGGGTTGTACATGGAGAATCCGTCCCGACACTTAAGGCGAGTGAATTCTTCTTTCTCCCCTTTATAAAGATCCGCCAGCATGGCGGCTAGGGCGGCAAAGTCATCCAGACCTTTACGCCCGTAGTGAGATGTATCATCCTCCCCGTTGTAGTTCCACATGGGGGGTCCTCTAGATTGGAGTGGTTGGACGCCTCGCATTATGGAAATTTCCATGACCTCGATCATGGATAGTCCGGATTGGGCAAGTATTTTTATCTTGTCCATTAACATCTTGACTTCCGCGCTATCTTCCTCCTTGAGGCTCCGAGGGCGCTGATACGTCTCCATCGTATCTACTTTTCCAAACACTTTTGACCTTGTTTTGGACTCTAACTTGCATGATTTGAATGGAACTAACCCGGACTGACGATGTTTTCAGCAGAATTGCCATGGTGTTATTTTGTGCAGAAATAGAAGTTCTCAGAATGACCTGAAACTTCATGGACAATATTTCTGGAATATATAAAAATACCGGCGAAAGAATCAACGTCAGGGGGCCCACACCCTGTCCACGAGGGTGGGGGGCGCGCCCCTGCCTTGTGGGCCCCCTGATGCTCCACCGACCTCAACTCCAACTCTATATATTCACGTCCGGGGAGAAAAAAATCAAAGAGAAGGATTCATCACGTTTTACAATACGGAGCCGCCACCATGCCCTAATATCTCTCGGGAGGGCTGATCTGGAGTCCATTCGGGGCTCCGGAGAGGGGAATCCGTCACCATCTTCATCATCATCATCAACCTTCCTCCATCACCAATTTCATGGTGCTTACCGCTGTGCGTTGAGTAATTCCATCGTAGGCTTGCTGGACGGTGATGGGCTGGATGAGATTTATCATGTCATCGAGTTAGTTTTGTTAGGGTTTGAACCCTAGTAACCATTATGTTCTGAGATTGATGTTGCTATGACTTTGCTATGCTTAATGCTTGTCACTAGGGCCCGAGTGCCATGATTTCAGATCTGAACCTATTACGTTTCCATGAATATATGTGAGTTCTTGATCCTATTTTGCAAGTCAATAGTCACCTACTATGTGTTATTATCCGTTAACCTCGAAGTGACAATAATCGGGATAATTACCGGTGATGACTATAGTTTGAGGACTTCATGTATTCACTAGGTGTTAATGCTTTGTTCCGGTACTCTATTAAAAGGAGGCCTTTATATCCTTTAGTTTCCGATAGGATCCCGCTGCCACAGGAGGGTAGGACAAAAGATGTCATGCAAGTTCTTTTCCATAAGCACGTATGACTATATTCGGAATACATGCCTACATGACATTGATGAACTGGAGCTAGTTCGGTGTCACCCTATGTTATAATTGTTACATGAGGAATCGCATCCGACATAATTATCCATCACTGACCCAATGCCTATGAGCTTTTCATGTATTGATCTTTGCTTAGTTACTGTCGGCGTTCTGGGAACGGGGGTCCCCAGACTTGCCTGCCCGCGGCCCACGGTGTGGCTTTGCTAGCAGGCCTGTACGGCCCATCTTCATCAACAAGGAATCAAGACCCTCGCGAGGGGCCAAGCCTCACGAGGCGGACAACACAAGAACTCCTCAGGAGCGGCCTCACCAAGCTGGCTCGTGAGGGCGGAGAGTTCAAGGCCGGGCAAACCTCGCAAGGTTCTCGTGATGTAAGCCATGACGATCGAGACCAGGCGGGCGCCAGCGCGCACAACGTCCTTGTTTCCTCTTTGGTGCTAAGGGGGAAAGCGCAGGCACGGAGTACCAAGGCATCAAGGAAAGGTTTCCATATTGGTGCAACGAGACCAAGACCAGAAGGACGGCAAGACAGAGGTCACCATGGAGCCCAAGACGGCGTCACCACCAGAACCTTTGGCAGGCGAAGACCACCTTTTGTCTGGATAGCTTGTACTAGCTGTCCCCTTTCAAATTGGCCGTTGTTGGCTCCCTTCCCTCTCAATATTTGGGGAGAGGACCAGGGCTTCTATAAATAGGACTAGCCACCACCATAGAAGGGGACGAAAACAAGAGGAGACGGGTCAAGAACAGAACCCTAGACCGCATCCTCACACACAAGTTCACCGAGCACAAGAACACCTCAACCTCAGGAGGCTGTTCTTCCCCTTGTACTGTTCATCCTCAGCCCAAGAGGCAATCCACCACCACCACACTGGAGTAGGGTATTACACCACAACGGTGGCCCGAACCTGTATAAATCTTGTGTCCTTTGTGTTGCGAGTTCGTCGAGTTAGTTCATGAGATCTTAGCTAAGTTAGGACGTGGATCGATAAGGGGGAGATCTTCACGCGCACCCCAGTGTTTGAACCTTAAGGGTTTTGCCGGAACCCGAGATCCGACATTTGGCGCGCCAGGTAGGGGCGCGCCGGAGTCTTCCTTCCGTCGGCTCGCGCTCCACCATTTCCACGCCCGCTCCCCATGGCGGGCGCCCCTACAACTCGATCTACCGGTGCCCACGGCGGCGCTCGGGGGCTCCGAGCCCTTGCCCCCGCCTTGCGGCAGGTGCAGTGGCCACCCAAGTTCAAGCCGGAGATGCCGTCGCGCTACGACGACGCGGCAGACCCGTCGGCTTTCCTGCTAGCATAGGAGGAGGCCGTCCTGGAAGCCGAGGGCGACGACAACGTCATGTCCAACTGGTTCCCAATGGCCCTTGTGGGCGCGCCGCGCGCCTGGCTCCTCCACTTGCCGGAGTCTTCTGTCGCCACCTGGGAGGAGCTGCACGGCCTCTTCGTCACTCTCTTCGGGGAACCGGCGGCCCCCATCGTTGCAGCTCTTCTAGGAGGTTTGCAAGCACCACCCTCAGATCGGCACATCATGCCGTACTTTCGCCAGATCGACGTCGCTTCCAAGCGCCCGGGGGCTCTGCCCGGCTGGGCCACGCCTGAGGCTGACCTGACCTTCGACTCGGAGGATCATCCCGCTGATTCATCCATTTTGCATCATGCTTTTATATTGATATTTATTGCATTATGGACTGTTATTTCACTTTATGTCACAATACTTATGGCTATTCTCTCTTATTTTACAAGGTTTACATAAGGAGGGAGAATGCCGACAGCTGGAATTCTAGGCTGGAAAAGGAGCAAATATTAGAGACCTATTCTGCGCAACTCCAAAAGTCCTAAGAAACGTCTTAAAATAAATAAAGAAAAATCCTCGCCAAAGATGAAGGCCAGGGGGCCCACACCCTTCTCACGAGGGTGGGGCGCGCCCCCTACCTCGTGGGCCCCCTGGTGGCTCTTTGACGTCCATCTTCTCCTATATGAGGTCTTTCGACGAGAAAAAAATAGGAAGGAACTTTTCGGGACGAGACTCCGCCGCCACGAGGCGGAACCTTGGCGGATCCAATCTAGAGCTCCGGCAGAGCTGTTCTGCCGGGGAAACCTCCCTCCCGGAGGGGGAAATCATCACCATCGTCATCACCAACGCTCCTCTCATCAAGAGAGGGCAATCTTCATCAACATCTTCACCAGCACCATCTCATCTCCAAACCCTAGTTCATCTCTTGTATCCAATTCTTGTCTCAAAGTCCAGGATTGATGCTAGTAGGTTGCTAGTAGTGTTGATTACTCCTTGTAGTTGATGCTAGTTGGTTTAATTGGTGGAAAATCATATGTTCAGATCCTATATGAATATTATTACCCCTATGATTATGAACATGAATATGCTTTGTGAGTAATTACGTTCGTTCCTGAGGACAAGGGAGAAGTCTTGCTATGAGTAGTCATGTGAATTTGGTATTCGTTTGATATTTTGATAAGATGTATGTTGTCTACCCTCTAGTGGTGTTATGTGAACGTCGACTACATAACACTTCACCATTATTTGGGCCTAGAGGAAGGCATTGGGAATTAATAAGTAGATGATGGGTTGCTAGAGTGACAGAAGCATAAACCCTAGTTTGTGCGTTGCTTCGTAAGGGGCTGATTTGGATCCGCATGTTTCATGCTATGGCTAGGTTTACCTTAATACTTTTGTTGTAGTTGCGGATGCTTGCAATAGAGGTTAATCATAAGTGGGATGCTTGTTCAAGTAAGAACAGCACCCAAGCACCGGTCCACCCACATATCAAATTATCAAAGTATCAAATGCGAATCATATGAACGTGATGAAAACTAGCTTGATGATATTCCCATGTGTCCTCGGGAGCGCTTTTCCTTATATAAGAGTTTGTTCTGGCTTGTCCTTTGCTACAAAAAGGATTGGGCCACCTTGCTGCACTTTATTTACTTTTGTTACTTGTTGCTCGTTACAATTTATCCTATCACAAAACTATCTGTTACCACTTATTTCAGTACTTGCAGAGAATACCTTGCTGAAAACCGCTTATCATTTCCTTCTGCTCCTCGTTGGGTTCGACACTCTTACTTATAGAAAGGACTACGATAGATCCCCTATACTTGTGGGTCATCAAGACTCTTTTCTTGCGCCGTTGCCGGGGAGTGTAGCGCCTTTGGTAGGTGGAATTTGGTAAGGAAAAATTTATATACTGTGCTGAAATTTAGTGTCACTTGTTACAACAACAACAACAACAACAACAACAACAACAAAGCCTTTAGTCCCAAACAATTTGGGGTAGGCTAGAGGTGAAACCCATAAGATCTCGCAACCAACTCATGGCTCTAGCACATGGATAGCAAGCTTCCACGCACCCCTGTCCATAGCTAGCTCTTTGGTGATACTCCAATCCTTCAAGTCTCTCTTAACGGACTCCTCCCATGTCAAATTCGGTCTACCCCGCCCTCTCTTGACATTCTCCACATGCTTTAGCCTTCCACTATGCATCGGAGCTTCTGGAGGCCTGCGCTGAATATGCCCAAACCATCTCAGACGATGTTGGACAAGCTTCTCTTCAATTGGTGCTACCCCAACTCTATCTCGTATATCATCATTCCGGACTCGATCCTTCCTCGTGTGGCCACACATCCATCTCAACATACGCATCTCCGCCACACCTAACTGTTGAACATGTCGCCTTTTAGTCGGCCAACACTCAGCGCCATACAACATTGCGGGTCGAACCGCCGTCCTGTAGAACTGGCCTTTTAGCTTTTGTGGCACTCTCTTGTCATAGAGAATGCTAGAAGCTTGGCGCCACTTCATCCATCCGGCTTTGATTCGATGGTTCACATCTTCATCAATACCCCCATCCTCCTGCAGCATTGACCCCAAATACCGAAAGGTGTCCTTCTGAGGTACCACCTGGCCATCAAGGCTAACCTCCTCCTTACACCTAGTAGTACTGAAACCGCACATCATGTACTCGGTTTTAGTTCTACTAAGCCTAAACCCTTTCGATTCCAAGGTTTGTCTCCATAACTCTAACTTCCTATTTACCCCCGTCCGACTATCGTCAACTAGCACCACATCATCCGTAAAGAGCATACACCATGGGATATCTCCTTGTATATCCCTTGTGACCTCATCCATCACCAATGCAAAAAGATAAGGGCTCAAAGCTGACCCCTGATGCAGTCCTATCTTAATCGGGAAGTCATCAGTGTCGACATCACTTGTTCGAACACTTGTCACAACATTATCGTACATGTCCTTGATGAGGGTAATGTACATTGCTGGGACTTTGTGTTTCTCCAAGGCCCACCACATGACATTCCGCGATATCTTATCATAGGTCTTCTCCAAGTCAATGAACACCATATGCAAGTCCTTCTTTTGCTCCCTATATCTCTCCATAAGTTGTCGTACCAAGAAAATGGCTTCCATGGTCGACCTCCCAGGCATGAAACCAAACTGATTTTTGGTCACGCTTGTCATTCTTCTTAAGCGGTGCTCAATGACTCTCTCCCATAGCTTCATTGTAGGTCTCATCAGCTTAATTCCATGGTAATTAGTACAACTCTGAACATCCCCCTTGTTCTTGAAGATTGGTACTAATATACTCCGTCTCCATTCTTCTGGCATCTTGTTTGCCTGAAAAATGAGGTTGAAAAGCTTGGTTAGCCATACTATCACTATGTCCCCAAGACCTTTCCACACCTCAATGGGGATACAATCAGGGCCCATCGCCTTGCCTCCTTTCATCCTTTTTAAAGCCTCCTTGACCTCAGACTCTTGGATTCGCTGCACAAAACGCATGATGGTCTCATCAAAGGAGTCGTCCAGTTCAATGGTAGAACTCTCATTCTTCCCATTGAACAACTTGTCAAAGTACTCCCGCCATCTATGCTTAATCTCCTCGTCCTTCACCAAGAGTTGGCCTGCTCCGTCCTTGATGCATTTGACTTGGCCAATATCCCTCGTCTTCCTCTCTCGGATCTTGGCCATCTTATAGATGCCCCTTTCACCTTCCTTAGTGCCTAACCGTTGGTAGAGGTCCTCATATGCCCGACCCCTTGCTTCACCAACAGCTCGCTTTGCGGCCTTCTTTGCCATCTTATACTTATCTATGTTGTCTGCACTCCTATCCAGGTATAGGCGTTTGAAGCAATCTTTCTTCTCTTTAATCGCCTTCTAGACATCATCATTCCACCACCAGGTGTCCTTATCTTCGCTTCTCCTTCCCTTGGACACTCCAAGCTCCTCCGAGGCCACCTTACGAATGCAAGTCGCCATCTTCGTCCACACATTGTTCGCATCTCCTCCTTCCTCCCAAGGGCCCTTCTTAATGACCCTCTCCTTGAACGCTAGAGCTACCTCCCCCTTGAGCTTCCACCACTTCGTTCTAGCGACTTTGGCACGCTTATCCTGCTGGACACGAATCCGAAAGCGGAAGTCAGCAACCACCAGCTTATGCTGGGGTACAACACTCTCTCTAGGTATCACCTTACAGTCTAGGCATGCATGCCTATCTTCTCTTCTTGAGAGGATGAAATCAATCTGGCTAGAGTGTTGGCCACTACTAAAAGTCACCAGATGTGATTCTCTCTTTCTAAAGAGGGTGTTAGCTACAATCATGTTGTAGGCTAGAGCAAAGCTTAAGACATCTTCTCCTTCTTGATTCCTGATGCCATAGCCAAAGCCCCCGTGCGCCCCTTCAAAACCTGTGTTAGATGTACCCACGTGGCCATTGAGGTCTCCTCCTATGAAGAGCTTCTCACCAATCGGTACACTCCTAACCATGTCTTCCAAGCCTTCCCAGAACTCCCTCTTGGTGTTCTCATTGTGGCCTACTTGCGGGGCATACACACTGATAACATTGAGAACCAAGTCCTCAACTACCAGCTTGACCAGGATAATCCGGTCCCCACGTCTCTTGACGTCTACCACTCCATACTTGAGGCTCTTATTGATCAAGATGCCTACTCCATTTCTGTTTGCAGTCGTCCCTGTGTACCACAGCTTGAAGCCGGTATCCTCCACCTCCTTCGCCTTCTGTCCTCTCCATTTGGTTTCTTGGACGCAAAGGATATCAACACCTCTCCTCACCGCTGCATCAACTAGCTCCCGAAGCTTCCCTGTCAGAGACCCTATGTTCCAGCTACCCAAGCGAATCCTCCTAGGCTCGGCTAGCTTCCTTACCCTTCGCACTCGTCGAGTCAAATGCGAAGACCCTTGCCCATTTTCCACTACATCCGGGCGCCGATGTAGCGCGCCACTAAGGATGCGACGACCCGATCCTCGCTCACTTGCCACCGTATCCGGATCAAGATACAGCGCGCCACCTTGGGGGTGATGGACCGGCCCTTGCCCATTTTCCACCACACCCGGGTTTCGATGTAGCGCGTCGCTGAGAGGGTTACGCCCCAACGAAAATCTTTTGGGTTTCATCTCCATAAGAGTGGCTGAGTTTTTACGTTGGCTCGCCAAGCCTATCACAACCCTCCTCCTTTACCAGGGCTTGGGACCGGCTATGTTGAGACAACATAGGCGGAGTTTTACTGTCACTTGTTACTATGGAAAGTAATTCTCTAAGGGTCTTGTTCGGGGTATCTTCACCCCGTCCGGTAGAGCAAAGAGTTGCTCCTCAACCTACTGAACCTATTGAAAATGAAACTCCTTTTGAATTTCCTTTGACTATGATGGAAAAACTGCTAGCTAACCCTTTTACAGGATATGGAACAAAGCATCCTGATGAGCACTTAATATATGTGGATGAAGTTTGTGGATTATTTAAGCTTGCAGGTATATCCGATGATGTTGCTAAGAAGAAGGTCTTCCCTTTATCTTTGAAGGGAGACACATTGATATGGTATAGGCTATGTGATATGGGACTATAAAAGATTGAAGTTGGAATTTCATCAAAAGTATTACCCTATGCATCTTGTTCATCGTAATCGTAATTATATATATAATTTCCGGCCTTGCGAAGGAGAAAGCATCGCTCAAGCTTGGGGGAGGCTTAAATCAATGTTATATTCATGCCCCAATCATGAGCTCCCAAGAGAAATAATTATGCAAAGTTTTCATGCTTGGCTTTCTGAAAACAATCGCACCATGCTCGATACTTCTTGTGCTGGCTCTTTTATGATGAAGACTATTGAATTCAGATGTAATTTATTGGATAGAGTTAAATGCAACTCTATAGACTGGGACCTCGATGAAGGTAAAGAGTCAGGTATGACACCTAAGTTTGATTGTGTTAAATCTTTTATGGATACCGACATTTTTCGTAAGTTTAGCACTAAATATGGACTTGATTCTGAGATAGTAGCTTCTTACTGTGAATCCTTTGCTAGTTATGTTGATCTCCCTAAGGAGAAGTGGTTTAAATATCATCCTTCCATAGAAGTAAAAGTAGCTGCACCTATTAAAGTTGAAGAAAAGACTGTCACTTATAATGATCCTATTATTCCTACTTCTTATGTTGAGAAACCACCTTTCGATATTAGAGTAAAGGATCATGCTAAAGCTTCAACTGTTGTTTGTAAAAGCAATATTAGAACTTATACACCTCCTGAGCAAGTTAAAGTAGAACCTAAAATTGCTATTGTTAAAGATCTCTTGTCTGATAATATTGATGGGCATGTTATTCAGTTCGAAGGTGAAACTGCTAGAATTGCTAAACCTTGTGATAAAGATAAACATAGACCTGTGGTAGGCGTGCCTGTTATTTCTGTTAAAATAGGAGATCATTGTTATCATGGCCTATGTGATATGGGTGCCAGTGCTAGTGTTATACCTCATGACTTATACAAAGAAATTATGCATGATATCGCACCTGTTGAGTTAGAAGATATTGATGTCACAATTAAACTTGCCAATAGAGATACTATTTCACCAATTGGAATTGTTAGAGATGTTGAAGTCTTGTGTGGGAAAACTAAATATCCTACTGATTTTCTTGTTCTTACTTCCCCACAAGATAGCTTTTGTCCCATTATATTTGGTAGACCCTTCTTGAACACTGTTAATGCTAAGATAGACTGCGAAAAGAATGTTGTTACTATTGGCTTGGATGATATGGTTCATGAGTTTAATTTCTCTAAATTTCGTAAACAACATCGTGAGGAAGAATTACCTAGTAAGGATGAAATTATTGGTCTTGCTTCTATTGTCGTACCTCCTAGTGATCCTTTAGAACACTACTTGCTAGACCATGAAAATGATATGTCCAGGAATGAAAGTAGAGAAATAGATGAAGTATTCTTTAAATAGGAACCTATTCTGCAACAGAATTTGCCTGTTGAAATTTTAGGGGATCCTCCTCCACCCAAGGGTGATCCCGTGTTTGAGCTTAAACCATTGCCTGATAATCTTAAATATTCTTATCTTGATGAAAAGAAGATATATCCTATTATTATTAGTGCTATAGCGCTAACCTTTCAGAGCATGAAGAAGAAAGCTTATTGAAAACTCTGAAGAAGCATCGTGCTGCTATTGGATAAACTCTTGATGATCTTAAGGGCATTAGTCCCACTCTATGTCAACATAAAATAAATTTGGAAGCAGATGCCAAGCCAGTTCGTGATCCTCAATGACGTCCTAAAATGAAAGAAGTGGTAAGAAAAGAAATACTTAAGCTTCTGGAGGCAGGTATAATCTATCCCATTGCTGATAGTGAGTAGGTAAGTCCTGTCCATTGTGTCCCTAAGAAGGGAGGTATTACTGTTGTTCCTAATGATAAAGATGAATTGATTCCACAAAGAATTATCACAGGTTATAGGATGGTAATTGATTTCCGCAAATTAAATAAAGCTACTAAGAAAGATCATTATCCCTTACCTTTTATTGATCAAATGCTAGAAAGATTATGCAAACATACATACTATTGCTTTCTAGATGGTTATTCTGGTTTCTCTCGAATACCTGTGTCGGCTAGAGATCAATCAAAGACTACTTTTACATGCCCTTTTGGTACTTTTGCTTATAGACGTATGCCTTTTGGTTTATGTAATGCACCTGCTACCTTCCAAAGATGCATGATGGCTACATTCTCTGACTTTTGTGAAAAGATTTGTGAGGTTTTCATGGACGACTTTTCCGTCTATGGTTCTTCTTTTGACGATTGCTTGAGCAATCTTGATAGAGTTTTGCAGAGATGTGAAGAAACTAATCTTGTTTTGAATTGGGAAAAGTGCCACTTTATGGTTAATGAAGGTATTGTCTTGGGGCACAAAGTTTCTGAAAGAGGTATTGAAGTTGATAAAGCCAAGGTTGATGCTATTGAAAAGATGCCATGTCCCAAGGACATCAAAGGTATAAGAAGTTTCCTTGGTCACGCTGGATTTTATAGGAGGTTCATTAAGGAATTCTCAAAAATTTCTCGGCCTCTGACTAATTTATTGCAAAAAGATATACCATTTGTCTTTGATGATGATTGTGTAGAAGCATTTGAAATACTTAAGAAAGCATTAGTCTCTGCACCTGTTGTTCAGCCACCTGATTGGAATTTACCCTTTGAAATTATGTGTGATGCTAGTGATTATGCTGTAGGTGTTGTTCTAGGGCAAAGAGTTGATAAGAAATTAAATGTTATTCATTATGCTAGTAAGACTCTAGACAATGCTCAAAGAAATTATGCTACTACTGAAAAAGAGCTTTTAGCAGTTGTATTTGCTTGTGATAAGTTCAGATCTTATATTGTTGATTCTAAAGTAATTATTCAAACTGATCATGCTGCTATTAAATACCTTATGGAAAAGAAAGATGCTAAACCTAGACTTATTAGATGGGTTCTCTTGCTACAAGAATTTGATTTGCATATTGTTGATAGAAAGGGAGCTGAGAACCCCGTTGCAGACAACCTGTCTAGGTTAGAAAATATTCTTGATGACCCACTGCCTATTAATGATAACTTTCCTGATGAACAATTAAATGTTATAAGTACTTCTCGTAGTACTCCATGGTATGCTGATTATGCTAATTATATTGTTGCTAAGTTTATACCACCTAGCTTCCCATACCAGCAAAATAAAAAGTTCTTCTATGATTTGAGACATTACTTTTGGGATGACCCACATCTTTATAAAGAAGGAGTAGATGGTGTTATTAGACATTGTGTACCTGAGCATGAACAGGAACATATTCTACGCAAGTGTCATTCCAAGTCTTATGGAGGACACCACGCTGGAGATAGAACTGCACATAAGGTACTGCAATATGGTTTTATTGGCCTACTCTCTTCAAGGATACCCGTAAGTTTGTCTTGTCTTGTGATGAATGTCAAAGAATTGGTAATATTATTAGACGTCAAGAAATGCCTATGAATTATTCACTTGTTATTGAACCATTTGATGTTTGGGGCTTTGATTATATGGGACCTTTTCCTGCCTCTAATGGATACACACATATTCTAGTTGCTGTTGATTACGTTACTAAGTGGGTAGAAGCTATTCCAACTAGTAGTGCTGATCATAACACTTCTATTAAAATGCTTAAAGAAGTTATTTTTCCGAGGTTTGGAGTCCCTAGATATTTAATGACTGATGGTGGTTCACACTTTATTCATGGTGCCTTCAGTAAAATGCTTGCTAAATATGATGTTAATCATAGAATTGCATCTCCTTATCACCCACAGTCTAGTGGTCAAGTAGAGTTGAGCAATAGAGAGCTCAAATTAATTTTGCAAAAGACTGTTAATAGGTCTAGAAAGAATTGGTCTAAGAAACTTGATGATGTATTATGGGCTTATAGAACAGCATATAAAAATCCTATGGGTATGTCCCCGTATAAAATGGTTTATGGAAAAGCATGTCACTTACCTCTCGAACTAGAACATAAGGCATATTGGGCTATTAAAGAGCTTAACTATGATTTTAAACTTGCCGGTGAGAAGAGGTTATTTGATATTAGCTCACTTGATGAATGGAGAACCCAAGCTTATGAAAATGCCAAGTTGTTTAAAGAAAAAGTTAAAAGATGGCATGACAAAAGGATACAAAAGTGTGAGTTTAATGTAGGTGATTATGTATTGCTATACAACTCTCGTTTAAGATTTTTTGCAGGAAAACTTCTCTCTAAATGGGAAGGCCCCTATGTTATCGAGGAGGTCCATCGTTCCGGTGCCATAAAAATCAACAACTTCGAGGGAACAAATCCGAAGGTGGTAAACGGTCAAAGAATTAAACATTATATCTCAGGTAATCCCATAAATGTTGAAACCAATATTATTGAAACCGTAACCCCGGAGGAATACATAAGGGACACTTTTCAGAACGTTTCAGACTCCGAAAAGGAATAGGTATGTGGTACGGTAAGTAAACCGACTCCAAAACAATTTTTAAAGCAATATTTCTCCGTTTTGGAATATTTAGAAAAATAGAAAAATAAGTAGCAGTCCAGGAAGGACACGAGGGCCCCACGAGGGTGGTGGGTGCGCCCTACCCCCTGGGCGCGCCCCCTACCTCGTGAGCACCTCGTATGCCTTCCGGACTCCGTTTTCTTGCACATTACGTATTTTGGTTGGTAAAAATTCATTATATAATCTCCCGAAGGTTTTGACTCCCGTATCACGCAAATTTCTCCTGTTTTTGCTTTCGAGATGTGCAACTGTAGATTAGAGCAAGATGACTTATCAAGAGTCAATTCGGGAGAGCCGGGTATCTAATCCGGCACCGGAACCAAGGGCAAACAGCGACGCTGACCACTTTGGGCCAGCAATGGAGGAAGAGATGGAGGCTGATTTGATGAGAGTAGATGCCATGGAGGATCAAGAAGTCACCTCTCGCCTCCGAGCTGGGTTCATGATGGGGGAACTACAGAGCTCAGCTATTCCAAACTCGGTTATCCCTTCTAATGTTAGATTTCTTTCTTATGAAAATATGAAGAGGAGTGTCACTTGTTCTCCCGTAGCTATGCAACACCCTTGGGTGCAAGGAGCTCTAGCTGTCACGGGAAAGCTGCGTAAGGAAATAATGGACCTCAAATAGCAAGTCAATAAGCTCGAGGAGGAGAACCGCATCCTGAGGGGAATCATCACCAAGAATCTCACACCGACAACAAAGAACGAGACATAATCACATGGGTATGGGCACTCCCCTTGGCAACTGCCAAGCTTGGGGGAGGTGCCTCGGTATCGTATCACCATCACAACTCCTATCTTTATCGTTTTTCTTGGTTCGATCCTATTAGTAGTATCTTGATCTAGTAGAATAAAGTTTATGGCATGATCTAGTTTTGAGTTTTGATTTTTGATCTCTCTATGTAATCGAGTCCGTGAGCTATATATAATAAAGATTAGTGTTGAGTCAAGGGCTTGATTATTTTGCCATGATCTTGGATGAATAAAAGAAAGAAGAAAAGAATAAAAAGAAACAAAAAGTTCATATTGATCTTATTGAGAGTAATGACTTCAACATAGAAAGAGTATGATGATTAAAAGTTGTTGGGAGTTGGCAGACATAGCTTTGGTCATTGTTGCAATTAATAGGAAGTAATAAGGAAAGAGAGGTTTTCACACACACACACACATATATATATATTATCATTGACATCTTTTATGATTGGGAGCACTCATTAAAATATGACATGCTAAAGAGTTGATGTTGGACAAGGAAGACAACGTAATGAGTTATGTCTTTCTTATATCTGAGATAAAGTATGTTGTCATGGTTCCTATAACTTGTTGAGCTTGCCTTTCCCCCTCATGCTAGCCAAATTCTCAGCACCAAGTAGAAATACTACTTGTGCTTCCAAATACCCTTAAACTAGTTTTGCCATGAGAGTCCACCATATCTACCTATGGATTGAGTAAGATCCTTCAAGTAAGTTGTCATCGGTGCAAAGCAATAAAAATTGCTCTAAATATGTATGATTGATTGGTGTGGGAGAAATAAGCTTTATACGGTCTTGTGATGTGGAAGTAATAAAAGCGACGGACTGCATAATAAAGGTTCATATCACAAGGGGCAATATAAAGTGATGTTCTTTCACATTGAGATTTTATGCATCCAACCATAAAAGCGCATGGCAACCTCTGCTTCCCTCTGCGAAGGGCCTATCTTTTATTATTATCTTCTACCTTATGCAAGAGTCTTGGTGATCTTCACCTTTTCTTTTTCATTTTATCCTTTGGCAAGCTCAGCATGTTGGAAAGAAGAACATGATATATATATATATATATATATATATATCTAATTGGATGTAGGGGAGCATGAACCATTATTGTTGACATTACCCTTGAGGTAAAAGGTTGTGGGGGCAAAACTATAAGCCCCTATCTTTCTGTGTCCGATTAAAACTCTGTAACCACAAGTATTGCGTGAGTGCTAGCAATTATGGAGGACTAAATGATAGTTGAGTATGTGGACTTGCTTTTTAGCTCTGACATAGACACTTTCCGATGTTATGATAAATTGCAATTGCTTCAATGACTGAGATTATAGTTTGTCGGAGCCCAATAAGGTTTATGATTATACTTTTGCATTGTGAATAGATCATCACTTGAACATAAGTAATCATATGACAAAAGTTATATAAGTTGCTGTTAAGAGAATAATCATGATGCCTTCATGTCCATATTTTATTTTTATCGATGCCTCTACCTCTAAACATGAGGACATATTTATTGTTATAGGCTTTTCGCTTGAGGACAAGCGAGGTCTAAGCTTGGGGGAGTTGATACGTCCATTTTGCATCATGCTTTTATATCGATATTTATTGCATTATGGACTATTATTTCACTTTATGTCACAATACTTATGGCTATTCTCTCTTATTTTACAAGGTTTACATAAGGAGGGAGAATGCCGGCAGCTGGAATTCTGGGCTGGAAAAGGAGCAAATATTAGAGACCTATTGTGCGCAACTCCAAAAGTCCTGAGAAACGTCTTAAAATAAATAAAGAAAAATCCTCGCCAAAGATGAAGGCCAGGGGGCCCACACCCTTCTCACGAGGGTGGGGGGCGCGCCCCCTAGGAGCAAATATTAGAGACCTATTCTGCGCAACTCCAAAAGTCCTGAAACTCCACAGAACGTCTTAAAATAAATAAATAAAAATCGCTTATCATTTCTTTCTTCTCCTTGTTGGGTTCGACACTCTTACTTATCGAAAGGAGCAAATATTAGAGACCTATTCCGCGCAACTCCAAAAGTCCTGAAACTCCACAGAACATCTTAAAATAAATAAATAAATAAAAATCCTCGCCAAAGATGAAGGCCAGGGGGCCCACACCCTTCTCACGAGGGTGGGGGCGCACCCCCTACCTCGTGCCCCCCCTGGTGGCTCTCCGACATCCATCTTCTCCTATATGATGTCTTTCGATGAGAAAAAAATAGGAAGGAACTTTTCGGGACAAGACTCCGCCGCCACGAGGCGGAACCTTGGCGGATCCAATCTAGAGCTCCGGCAGAGCTGTTCTACCGGGGAAACTTCCCTCCCGGAGGGGGAAATCATCACCATTGTCATCACCAATGCTCCTCTCATTGGGAGAGGGCAATCTTCATCAACATCTTCACCAGCACCATCTCATCTCCAAACCCTAGTTCATCTCTTGTATCCAATTCTTGTCTCAAAGTCTGGGATTGGTGCTAGTAGGTTGCTAGTAGTGTTGATTACTCCTTGTAGTTGATGCTAGTTGGTTTAATTGGTGGAAGATCATATGTTCAGATCCTATATGCATATTATTACCCCTCTGATTATGAACATGAATATGCTTTGTGAGTAATTACGCTCATTCCTGAGGACAAGGGAGAAGTCTTGCTATGAGTAGTCATGTGAATTTGGTATTCGTTTGATATTTTGATAAGATGTATGTTGTCTACCCTCTAGTGATGTTATGTGAACGTCGCCTACATAACACTTCACCATTATTTGGGCCTAGAGGAAGGCATTGGGAATTAATAAGTAGATGATGGGTTGCTAGAGTGACAGAAGCTTAAACCCTAGTTTGTGCGTTGCTTCGTAAGGGGCTGATTTTGATCCACATGTTTCATGCTATGGTTAGGTTTACCTTAATACTTTTGTTGTAGTTGTGGATGCTTGCAATAGAGGTTAATCATAAGTGGGATGCTTGTTCAAGTAAGAACAACACCCAAGCACCGGTCCACCCACATATCAAATTATCAAAGTATCGAACGCGAATCATATGAACGTGATGAAAACTAGCTTGACGATATTCCCATGTGTCCTCGGGAGCGCTTTTCCTTATATAAGAGTTTGTTCCGGCTTGTCCTTTGCTACAAAAAGGATTGGTCCACCTTGCTTCACTTTATTTACTTTTTTTACTTGTTGCTCGTTACAATTTATCCTATCACAAAACTATCTGTTACCACTTATTTCAGTACTTGCAGAGAATACCTTGCTGAAAACCGCTTATCATTTCTTTCTTCTCCTTGTTGGGTTCGACACTCTTACTTATCGAAAGGACTACAATAGATCCCTTATACTTGTGGGTCATCACCCGCCTCCACCGTCGGCTCGGGTGCGGTCCCGATGCTGTGCGCACCCACCATCTGCCACGTATCCATCACCAAGACGCTCGTTGATGGCGGCGCCGGCCTCAATGTGCTCTCCATCGAGGCCTTCAGCCTCCTTCATTTACCGTTCGAGCGGCTTCACCCCAGCAAGCCCTTCTCGGGAGTTGGCGATGGCCCTGCCCGCTCCCTGGGGCAGATCTGCCTCCCTGTGACCTTCGGCACGCGCGACAACTACCACACCGAGCTCATCGACTTCGACATCGCCCGCATTGGCCTCCCATACAACACCATCCTCGGGTACCCAGCTCTGGCCCAGTTCATGGTAGCAACCCATCCTGCTTACAATCTCACGAGGATGCCGGGGACCCAGGGTGTCCTCACCATCAAGGGGGATGCCAAGGAGGCCCTGGCGGTGCTCAAGCTCGCCCTCAAGGCCGCCGCGACAGCACGACCCGCCGACGCGGATACCTCCAAGGCCAAGGGAGCCGTGCCAACCAAGAAGAGGCAGTTCTTCATTCAGGCCAAGGCAGAAACCAAGCAAGTGTTGGTTGAGGAGGACGGGTCCTCAGGGGCAACCTTTACCATATGCGCCAATCTCGAGCCTGCTTAGGAGGAGGCGCTGGTGAAGTTTTTGTGTGCAAACAAGGGAGTGTTCGCCTGGGAGCCCGACCAGCTGGTAGGGGTCCCAAGAGAGGTAATAGAGCACCACCTGAAGGTGTGCCCCAACGTACACCCTGTGAAGCAGAAGGCAAGGCGGCAGCCCACAGAGAAGCAAGCTTTCATCATCTAAGAAACCCGCAAGTTGGAGGCCGCGGGTGTCATTCGCGAGGTTTGTTACCCCAAGTGGCTGGCAAACCCCGTCGTCGTCCCCAAGAAAGGCGGGAAGGAGCGGATGTGCATCGACTTCACCAACCTCAACAAGGCCTGCCCAAGATCTGTTCCCGCTTCCACGCATCGACCAGATCGTCGACTCCACCACTGAGTGCGACTTGCTATGTTTCCTGGACGCGTTCTCAGGATATCACTAGATCAAGATGGCGGTAGAAGATGTGGAGAAGATGGCCTTCCTGACCTCGTGTGGGGTGTACTGCTACACCTGCATGCCGTTCGGGCTGCGCAATGCGGGCGCAACCTTCCAGCGACTCATGCACATCGCCTTAGGGTGGCAGCTCAGGAGAAATGCTGAAGCCTACGTCGACGACATTGTAGTAAAGTCCGGGGAGGCGGGGACCTTGATCGAAGACCTAGAGGAGACCTTTGATAGCCTTCACCAGGTGGACTTGCGGCTCAATCCGGAGAAATGCGTGTTTGGCATCCCTTCCGGCAAGCTACTGGATTTCCTGGTGTCCCACAGGGGGATCGAGGCCAACCCAGAGAAGCTGAAGGCCATTGAAGACATGAGCCCACCGCAAACCCTCAAGGAAATGCAGAAGTTGGTTGGTCGGGTGACTGCGTTGGGGCGCTTCATCTCCAAGCTGGGAGAGCGCACCCTACCCTCTTCAAGCTGATGAAAAAGAAGGGCACGTTCGAGTGGACCCCGGAGGCCGACCAAGCTTTTCAAGACCTCAAGAGATACCTGACCAGCCCTCCAGTGATGGTGGCGCCACAACCTCGCGAGCCCCTAGTGCTCTATCTTGCCGCCACCCCGTACTCAGCCAGCGCGGGCCTGGTGGCGGTTCGGGAAGAACACCAAGCCAAGGGCGCATCACGCCGTGCCACACCTCCAGCAGAGACGACGCAAGATCAGAAGGGCGCCACATGGGTCGCATCAGCAACATCAGAGGATCAGGCTCGGCAGGACGACGCCCCCAAACCCACGAAGACTTTGGCAAGCAACCAAGCGTCGGGGGCTCTACCTCCTCAGGGGGCGCCCCAGCTCCCAGAAGGCGCAAACCTCATCAACACGTCTACCCTCATCGAGCACCCGGTATACTTCATCAGCACGGTGTTGCGGGACACAAGAGCACGGTACCCCATGCCTCAGAAGCTCCTACTCGTGCTCCTAGTGGCCTTGCGAAAGCTGCGACACTACTTCCAGGGCCACCCCATCAAGGTCGTCTCGGCTTACCCGTTGGAGAGAGTGATCAGGAGCCCCAACTCTGCCGGAAGAGTCACTGAATGGAACATGGAGTTGCAAGCATTCCAGTTGGAGTTCGGTACTACCAGGGTCATCAAGGGGGCCGCTGTCGGTGTCAAAACCGGCGGATCTCGGGTAGGGGGTCCTGAACTGTGTGTCTAGGATCGATGGTAACAGGAGACAGGGGACACGATGTTTACCCAGGTTCGGGCCCTGTATATGGAGGTAATACCCTACTTCCTGCTTGATTGATCTTGATGAATATGAGTATTACAAGAGTTGATCTACCACGAGATCGTAATGGCTAAACCCTAGAAGTCTAGCCTATGAATATGGTAATGAGTATATGTGTTGTCCCTTCCGGACTATCCCCTATGGTTTATATAGACACTGAGGGGATCTAGGGTTTACATGGAGTCGGTTACATAAGAAGGAATCTTCGGTCGCCAAGCTTGCCTTCCACGCCAAGTAGAGTCCAATCCAGACACGGTACAGTCTTTGGTCTTCATAGCTCATCAGTCCGGCCCATAGGTAACAGGCCGGACGTCTGAGGACCCCTTAGTCCAAGACTCCCTCAGTAGCCCCTGAACCTGGCTTCAATAACAAGGAGTCCGGCGCGCAGATTTGTCTTTGGCATTGCAAGGCGGGTTCCCCTTTCTCCGAACTCCAAGATAGTATTCAGATGCGACGATAGTATCCGGACCTGCCATATACCACACACCACCGCAGATAGAATATATATATTTTCACACGAGTTCCGTCCACTGATAGCTCTTCATAACACGACATCACGTCTGTTTGGTCACAACCTTGAACCGCTCTTTGTCTACCGATCCACGTTTTGAGACGCGGTTGCTATTGGCATGTCCTGTCAAAGCAGAGATCGTGTCCCCTTATC
This sequence comes from Triticum aestivum, assembly GCF_018294505.1. Classification (NCBI taxonomy): domain Eukaryota; kingdom Viridiplantae; phylum Streptophyta; class Magnoliopsida; order Poales; family Poaceae; genus Triticum; species Triticum aestivum. The sequence goes on from NC_057809.1 coordinate 181,074,983, forward strand.
GCAGGATCCTCATCAATGCGGGCATGGGAAACCCAATCATGCCGTTTATAGAGCCCTTGGGAATAGGCGAGTTTTTAGGATGAGTGGGGAGGCACTTGATATTCGCGGTCTTTATAAAGGGATAAGGACACTCTTCCTTTACCCTCACCCTTCTTCATCTTCAGTCCTTTCGTCCTCAAGCTCTAGCGCCCAAGTTTTAGCTTTCCCTCGTTCGAGAAAGCACTCCAGTCATGTCCGGATCTGGAGCTGGAGGCAAGTGGATGGCCTCCTCTGTTGAGGAGAAGGACATCACGGAGCTCCGGGAGGCCGTCTACTTAGCCAAGAAGATTGCTCATCGACTCCCTGCAAAAGGGCAAATCGTCCCTACCCCCGAGCCCCATGAGAGGGTCGTGTTTCTCACACACTTCGTCTATGGGTTGGGATTCCCTCTTCACCCATTTGTCCTCG
>NC_057809.1:181075730-181084414 GCF_018294505.1 Triticum aestivum
GTCATGTCCGGATATGGAGCTGGAGGCAAGTGGATGGCCTCCTCCGTTGAGGAGAAGCACATCACGGAGCTCTGGGAGGACGGCTACTTAGCCAAGGAGATTGCTCACCGACTCCCTGCAAAAGGGCAAGTCGTCTCTACCCCCGAGCCCCATGAGAGGGTCGTGTTTCTCACACACTTCGTCCGCGGGTTGGGATTCCCTCTTCACCCATTTGTCCGTGGATTGATGCTTTACTATGGGTTGGACTTCCTCGATCTGGCTCCAACTTTATCCTCAATATCTCAGCATTTATAGTTGTGTGCGAAGCCTTTCTCCGCATCCCACCTCACTTTGGCCTATGGCTGAAGACTTTTAATGTAAAGCCAAAGGTGGTGCGCGGCCAACAGGCCGAGTGCAGAGGTGCCATGGTGGGTAAAATGCCCAATATCACCTGGCTCGAAGGCTCCTTTGTAGAGACGGTGAAGGGATGGCAATTGGGGTTGTTCTATATCACCGAGCCGCGTAACACCAACTGGGCGGCGGCTCCTGAATTCCGATCTAGAGCCCCGATGCGGCTTACCTCCTGGCAAGAGAAGGGCATGACCTGGGGATCCTTGAAAAAGATCACGGGGCTCCAAACATGCCTCCAGAATATGATAACCCGGAAGATCAAGCTCGTGGATGTGATCCAGGTCATGCTTGTACACCGGATCTTTCCCTGTCAGCGCCGGACCTATTATTTGTGGGAGTTTGATTCGGCCAAGCACCAGATGCTGCTACGGCTCTTTGGCATGACGCACGAAGATATCTGGAGGGTGCTCTTCAAGGGCAGTGTGACACCTCCACCCTCGACCAAAGATCGCGAGCTCAACTTTAAGCGCCAGGCTAATTCGGTAAGCCATCAAGGTATAACCTTTAAGGACTTCGAGGAAGGATACTAAGCCTTCTTACTAATTTCTTTTTCAGGCCTGGGTCGACCTAGCGAGATGGATTAATAGTTTGGCGCCGCTGCCCGAAGGCGAGGGAACCCCGCTCCTTACGGAGATGCTATTTCCGGCGCCTTACGACGTGCTGGAGAAGAAGGTTAAAACCACGACCAAGGGGACCAGGAGTGGGCTTCGTCGAAGGAACACCTTGGTTGTCTCATCTGATGATGAGACATATCCCTTAGCTGCCGACGATGGCGATGAGGAGGGAGGTGACTCCCCTCCTGTGGGAGGGAGGAAGAAAAGGGAGGCCTCCGCGAGTTTGGAGGCGGAGGCGCCCAAGAGGGGGAGAGGCTCCCACGCGGATAACTCCGTGTGGCATGTTGATAGCAGCCCGGAGCGACCTGGCTGGACCAAGCCACGGGCCTCCTCATAAGGACCAGAATCTGAAAACATCTGGCCTTTCTTGTTTGCAGTATTGATGTGCCTTAAACTTTGTCATAGCAGTCCGACACACGATGACTCCCCGCGATCCTCGACAGAGGAATCGTTTGGACTCAAAGGAGATGGCTAGCATGTCTCCGCCACCTGCTCATTCTGTCTCTCCCAAGGGTGACGATGAGGTGGTGTTGCAAAAGACCTTCCCCGACCAGGGGGAGGTTCCGGAGATTGTCGGGGCGGCGCCCCAGGACGATTCCTCAGTCGCCGGACACATGGGGAAAAAATCCCTTATGGGGACTGATGACGGGGGCCGAGTTCCCCTTGGTCCTGAGAAGGACACTACTCTGGAGACCCATGCGGCTCCAGAGTCCGACGAACGACATTCCCCAAAGGAAGGGAGTGTGCCAGTCCCACCGGTGACCTCTGTCCAACCAGAGGCACCGAGCAATCTACTAGAGGCGCTGCAAGGCGCCTCTATTATGGATGAACATCGTGCCCTTATGGGCATGGTAATAGAGAAGGTTCAGTTCGTCAAAATCGGACTGACCGAAGCCTGCACTAGCCTTCTATCAGGCTTTGAGGTAAGTAATGCAGTTGTAGGAAGAATGTCACAGTATAGACAGCAGCCCCTGATGCTCTTTTGGTGTTCGGTAGGAAAGAGCCAGACAGAGGATCGAGAAAAAAATATCGCAGGAGTCTAACATAAGTTGTCTTTTGTGAATAAGCAGATATCATTGCAGGCTGCCACTTCTCATGCTGCGAAGGTTTCTGAACTAAAGCGGAAACTGGAGCGGGCCGAGGAGGAACTTGGCCTCGTGAAAAAGCAGCTGGAAGATAGCCAAGGTATGCAGTGACCTGCGGGTATATTTTAAGAAAAAAATGAATAGTCCGTCCAGATTAAAGTGTCATAATCTTTATTAGGAGCCACGACCGAGGTGGCCGCTGTAGGTGTCAAAACCGGCGGATCTCGGGTTGGGGGTCCTGAACTGTGCGTCTAAGGTGGATGGTAACAGGAGGTAGGGGACACGATGTTTTACCCAGGTTCGGGCCCTCTTGATGGAGGTAAAACCCTACGTCCTGCTGGATTTATTCTTGATGATATGGGTATTACAAGAGTTGATCTACCACGAGATCGGAGAGGCTAAACCCTAAAAGCTAGCCTATGGTCTGATTGTATGTTGTCCTACGGACTAAAACCCTCCGGTTTATATAGACACAGGAGGGGGCTAGGGTTACACAAGGTCGGTTACAAAGGAGGAGATATACATATCCGTATTGCCTAGCTTGTCTTCCACACCAAGTAGAGTCCCATCCGGACACGGGACGAAGTCTTCAATCTTGTATCTTCATAGTCCAACAGTCCGGCCAAAGGATAGAGTCCGGCTGTCCGGAGACCCCCTAATCCTGGACTCCCTCAGTAGCCCCTGAACCAGGCTTCAATGACGACGAGTCCGACGCGCAGTGTTGTCTTCGGCATTGCAAGGCGGGTTCCTCCTTCGGATATACCACAAAAGAGTTCAAATAAAGGATAGTGTCCGAACCTGCAAAATAAGTTCCACATACTACCGTAGAGAGAATAATATTTCCACAAATCTAATCTGCTGACACATTTAGGTAACATGACATCATGCCATGGCTCGGCGATTATTCGAACCGTTTTTCTTTAACTAGCCCCGCACATAACGCGAGGCAGTTTCTTGACACGTCTGTCAAAGCAGAGATCGTGTTCCCCTTATTACGGGATTCTCATCAATATGGACGTGGGTAACCCAACCGCGCCATCAATTATGGCGCTTGGTGGATAAGCGAGTTTTACCAGGCTAGTGGAAGTGCATAGTTTAGTCCGCCCTTATAAAGGGACAAGATCTCACCTTTTCTACCCTCACCTTCTTCCTCCTTGCTCATCCATTCTTGCGCACTCAAGCTCCAACACCCAAGTCCACATCCTTCTCCTCAACCTTTTCCAAACATGTCCGGAGCGGGAGGCAAGTGGATGGCTTCCTTCGTCATGGAGGGACACATCAAAAAGATGCGCGGAGCCGGATACTTATCCGCGAATGTCGCGCATCGGCTGCCCGCTGCGGGGCAGATCGTCCCTACCCTGGAACCTCATGAGAGGGTAGTTTTTCTCCACCACTTCCTCCGCGGACTGGGGTTTCCCCTCCATCCATTCGTCCGCGGTCTTATGTTTTACTACGGACTGGACTTTCATGATCTGGCCCCAAACTTCATCCCTAACATTTCGGCGTTCATCGTCGTGTGTGAGGCTTTCCTCCGCATCCGGCCCCACTTCGGCCTGTGGCTGAAGACCTTCAATATCAAGCCGAAGGTGGTGGAAGGCCAACAAGCGGAATGCGGCGGAGCCATGGTGGGAAAGATGCCCAATGTTTTATGGCTCGAAGGCTCCTTCATGGAGACCATAAAGGGGTGGCAATCAGCGTGGTTCTACATCACCGAGCCGCGCGACACCAACTGGATGGTGGCCCCCGAGTTTCGATCCGGATTCCCCACGCGGCTCACTTCCTGGAAAGAGAAGGGCCTGTCCTGGGGTTCATCGGTGGAGCTGGAAGGACTCTAGAAATGTATCTGAAACATGACAACCAAAAAACTCAAGCTTGTCAACATAGTCCAGGTCATGCTCTTCCGCCGGATCCTCCCGTGTCAACAACGGGATTTCAACTTATGGGAGTTCGACCCGACCCAGCACCAGACTCTGAGCGAGCTCTTCGACACGACGCATAAAGACGTATGGAGGGTGCTGTTCAAGGGCGCCGAGGTCCCTCCATCTCTTACCGAGGACCGCGGGCTAAGCGCAAAGCGCCCTGCGAATCCGGTAAGTTCTACATATCTGGTAGGATATTCATTTACCATAGCTTAACTATGTGCGGGGTCTGAGCTCTCATGCCTTTGACAGGACTGGGTGGAAGCATCAGAGCAGATCAACTGTCCGCCCCCCCTGCCTGAAGACACCGCGGACGATCTCCTGACGGAGATGTTGACCCCGGCTCCTTATGAGGTGCCGGGGAAGACCAAGAAGGCCAAGGGAACCCGAAAGAGTTCCCGGCACCAGGTGGTATCAGACTCATCGTCCGATAACTCCGCGATGCACTCCTCCCCCGAAGACGAGGAGGAAGATGAAGATGCTCCCCCTCCAGTCGGGGGAGACAAGAAAAGGAAGGCCGCCCCAACTGGGGAGGCCGAAGGGTCCAAGAAGGGAAGGACTCTCCTTCCGGACTACTCCACCACCGCCACCGAAGGCGAAGACGAGTGGCTGCTCAGGGCCAAGCCCCTGGCGAAGTCGTAAGTATTCAGATACCAGAGTAACTCATAGCATACCTTTGTCGCACTGCTTCTCCTGACACCGAATTATGATTATGCAGACCGCCCAAACCCGTATCAACGTATCCTCGTCGGACGGCTCCCTAGACTCGTCGGATATGGATAGCGATCCACTTCCGACCGCCACCTCCCCTTGCCCTACGGACAATGCCGAGGTATTGTCTCAAGAGGCACCGAGTCGAGGGGAGACAATCCCGGAGGTGCCTCAAGGCGACCTTCCGGACTCCGGGAGCAGAGGGGGCAAGGCTCCCGAGGGCTCCAAGTTCGGTCCTCAGCCGAACACCGCGCCGGAACCTCCAGTGGTTCCGGACTCGGGCAGGCGGCCTCCTTCCAAGAGGGGCAAGACGCCTATGACGGTGACCCCTGTCTATCCAGAGGCGCCGGACAACCTGCTGGGAGCACTTCGCGGCGCTTCCATTGACAAAGAGCACCGTACTATTATGAGTGCGGTGATCAAGAAGGTTCAGTCCGCCAAGAGCGGACTGACTGAAGCCTGTGCCAGCCTTCTAACAGGCTTTGAGGTAAGTGTTTGAAATGTAGGAAAAATATTACCGCATAGACAGTAGCCCCTGATGCTCTGTTTGGTGTTCACAAAGAAAAGCCGAATAGAGGATCAAATAATATCTGCAGGAGTCTAATATAAGTATGTCTATATGCGCATGTAGGCTTCGCTGCTGACCTCTGCCGCACTGACTGCGGAGGTCGCCGTACTGAAGCAGGACCTCGAGGGGTCCCAAAAAGAGCTCGGCCTTGCTAAGAGGCAGCTCGAGGAGAACAAAGGTAAGTAATACCTAGTCTATATATATATAAGATGCGATTGCAAAATAACAGGATCATCATGAATTTGCCAGGGGCCACGACCGAAGTGGCAGCCCTGAAGCAAGCGCTGTCAGAGGCCGAAAACAAAGCGGCCCAGGAGCGCACCGAGCGGGAAAAACAAGAGGCGCGGGTGGGCGAGGTGCAGCAAGAGCTCCAAGCTCTCGTGACAAAGCACGAGGTGTTGGATCTTGACTCGAAGACGCGAGAGTCCGAGCTTGCCGTGGCCCTTGAGAGTGCAAAGAATGCCAAGGCTGAAGCCCAAAAGGCCCTCCAGGAGATTGAGGCGATCAGAAAGATAGTAGCGGGTAAGGCATTCAATATGCAAAGCAAGCATGTGAAAGTAAATTACTTGTTACTTACCCGAGTCCGGAGCTCTCGAGGAGCATTCGCAGATTTGCCCCGAAGCATGTCGGATGCCGCACAATTTTACCGGGCCGAGGAGGGAAGCTCGACGGAGAAGCTATTCTGGTCTCAATATACTGGGACCGAACACTCGATGCCTATGAGAGACCAGCTGAAGCAACTGGTCGAGCTGCACAAGGCGGCCGAACAGGCCATGAAGGGCCTTATAGTCTGGATGTGGCCTTTCGACGCCCTTCCCAACAGCTACTTCGGCCTAGTGAGGCGGCTTGTGGATGCCTGCCCACGACTGGAGGTCGTCAAGCGGTCCGTCTACATCGAAGGTGCACGCCGGGCTTTTGCCCGTGCAAAGGTGCATTGGGCGAAGCTGGACGCCGTAAAGCTGGTGAAGGAGGGGCCGCTGCAGGGCAAGGAGCATCGCCATCCCGAGATGTACTATGAGGGTGTTTGAAGGGTGCCTGTCTTGTAGCAGACGAATGTGCGAAAGATGTAATATTTGAATGAACTTGCTCGTGTGATCCTGTAGTATAAAAACTTGTTCATATGCGCTATGCAACGCTTGTTTGAATTTAAAATATTACCATCTGTTCGGCTGTTTATCAAATCTGAGAGATGGCTAGTCGTCGGCTTCTGCCCCATGCCATGAGTGCTGGGGTGTTCGGGATAAACCTGAGCACTCTTGTTCCCATTTTTGGGTCCTTCGAGGGAGGTGCTCAGCACAACGAACAAGGCAATCGGACTATGATGCGTTATCACTCTCACTTAGCCATAGAATTCTATAATTTTAAATTTCGGCGAAGCCCCTAGTATTCGGAAAGCCGAACTCGGAGCGCGATACACGCCTTAAGCCGAACAGGGCCGACTCCTCGCTCTAAGCGGCATAAGTCTTTAAGGACTCGAAAACCTCTCGAACAGCGACCAGTCTCTCGCCTTATCATGACAGTCAGTTTTAGCTTTCTCTACTGAGGTGCTTAGCCCAGCAGAACCGGGGCGCAATCGCAGTAGTTCTCCTAGTGCTACCTTAGCCGATATAGTGGAACGTAAGGTACCAAAACATGGGAGCCGGGCAAACCCAACTATTGACCCAAGACATGATTCGGAGCTGATGCATATAATGCTATAAGTTCGGGGTGCCGCACTGTCAAAAGTGTTCGGACTTCTCGCGCCGTATTATGGGGTATGCTTAAGCCCCTAGCGTATTGGCCGTACTAGAGTGTACAGGTGCTTGATGTCATGAATGAACATATATATAAAAAAGAGGAATGCAATAAAAGCCTTAATCAATGCATTGTTTATTCAAAAACACGCGCTAAAGCAGAATGATACAGGTAGTGCAATAAGCAAAAAGTAGGACTATGTCCCCTCCAAGGGCAAGCCGAGGAATACTATTAAAGCAAGTATTTCACTCGTTATCGTAATCCACCTAGGAGTTCCGTGGTGTGATGTAGCTTTTTGCCTCCTTGATTGCTGCATCATGTGTTCGGCAATCATGCTGCCGGACAGGGTTTCCAGAGATTAATGTCCTGAAAGAGAGAAAAATAACAAAGTGCAAAGCCCCTAGTGCGGTTTAAGCCGCGTCTTGGGGCGTGCCGTAGTCGTGCCCCTTCCCCACCTGTGCCCATGGTATTTTTAATGCGTAATTATGTACGCGTGTCACGGGTTTCGCTGTTTGGCCGGGACCGGGGTGGGGGCTGATAACCCACAAGTATAGGGGATCGCAACAGCTTTCGAGGGTAGAGTATTCAACCCAAATTTATTGATTCGACACAAGGGGAGCCAAAGAATATTCTCAAGTATTAGCAGCTGAGTTGTCAATTCAACCACACCTGGAAACTTAGTATCTGCAGCAAAGTGTTTTGTAGCAAAGTGATATGATAGTAGTGGTAACGACAACAAAAGTAAAGACAGCAAAAGTAATGTTTTTGGTATTTGTAGTGATTGTAACAGTAGCAGTGGAAAAGTAAATAAGCGTAAACCAGTATATGGAAAACTCGTAGGCACCGGATCAGTGATGGATAATTATGCCGGATGCGGTTCATCATGTAACAGTCATAACATAGGGTGACACAGAACTAGCTCCAATTCGTCAATGTAATGTAGGCATGTATTCCGTATATAGTCATACGTGCTTATGGAAAAGAACTTGCATGAAATCTTTTGTCCTACCCTCCCGTGGCAGCGGGGTCCTATTGGAAACTTAGGGATATTAAGGCCTCTTTTTAATAGAGAACCGGAACAAAGCATTAGCACATAGTGAATACATGAACTCCTCAAACTATAGTCATCACCGGGAGTGGTCCCAATTATTGTCACTTCGGGGTTGCCGGATCATAACACATAGTAGGTGACTATAGACTTGCAAGATAGGATCAAGAACTCACATATATTCATGAAAACATAATAGGTTCAGATCTGAAATCATGGCACTCGGGCCCTAGTGACAAGCATTAAGCATTGCAAAGTTATAGCAACATCAATCTCAGAACATAGTGGATACTAGGGATCAAACCCTAACAAAACTAACTCGATTACATGATAAATCTCATCCAACCCATCACCGTCCAGCAAGCCTATGATGGAATTACTCACGCACGGCAGTGAGCATCATGAAATTGGTGATGGAGAATGGTTGATGATGACGACGGCGACGAATCCCCCTCTCCGGAGCCCCGAACGGACTCCAGATCAGCCCTCCCGAGTGGTTTTAGGGCTTGGCGGCGGCTCCGTATCGTAAAACGTGATGATTTCTTCTCTCTAATTTTTTTCTCCCCGAAAGCAAATATATATAGTTGGAGTTGGTGTCGGAGGGTCTCCAGGGGG
>NC_057809.1:181084675-181093662 GCF_018294505.1 Triticum aestivum
CTTCATATTTGGCGAGGATTTTTTATTATTTTTTCTAAGACCTCCTGTGGAGTTTCAGGTCATTCCGAGGATATTTGTTTTCTGCACATAAAACAACATCATGGCAATTCTGCTGAAAATAGCGTCAGTCCGGGTTAGTTCCATTCAAATCATACAAATTAGAGTCCAAAACAAGGGGAAAAGTGTTTGGAAAAGTAGATACGACGGAGATGTATCAACTCCCCCAAGCTTAAACCCTTGCTTGTCGTCAAGCAATTCAGTTGACAAACTGAAAGAAAGAAAGAAAAACTTTTACAAACTTTGTTTGCTCCTGTTGTTGTTACTATGTCAAGCCAGCATTCAAGTTTTCAGCATAAATCATAACTAACCACATTTGCAATAATTCTCAGGTCTCATAATTACTCATATCAATAGCATAATCAAGTAGCAAGTCATAATAATAAATCTCGGATGACAACACTTTCTCAAAACAATCATAATATGATATAACAAGATGGTATCTCACTAGCCCTTTCTGAGTCCGCAAAACATAAATGCAGAGCACCTTTAAAGATCAAGGACTGACTAGACATTGTAATTCATGGTAAAAGAGATCCAATCATAGTCACACCCAACATAAATTAATAGTGATGAATGCAAATGACAGCTATGCTCTCCAGCTAGTGCTTTTTAATAAGAGGATGATGACTCAACATAAAAGTAAATGGATAGGCCCTTCGTAGAGGGAAGCAGGGATTTGTAGAGGTGCCAGAGCTCAGTTTTGAAATAGAGATAAATTGTATTTTGAGCGGTATACTTTCATTGTCAACATAACAACTAAGAAATGTCGATATCTTCCATGCTAAACACATTATAGGCGGTTCCCAAACAGAATGGTAAAGTTTATACTCCCCCTCCACCAACAAATATCAATCCATGGCTTGATCGAAACAACGAGTGCCTCCAACATACATCAGGTCCCAGGGGGAGTTTTGTTTGCAGTTAATTTTGATTTAGTTTGCATAAGGCATGGGACTGGGCATCCCGGTGACCAGCCATTTTCTCGTGAGTGAGGAGCGGAGTCCACTCCCCTTGAGAATAACCCGCCTAACACGGAAGATAAGGACAACCTTTTATGATACATGAGCTATTCGAGCATACAAAACAAAATGTTTATTTGAAGGTTTAGAGTTTGGCACATATAAATTTACTTGGAACAGCAGGTAGATACCGCATATAGGAAGGTATAGTGGACTCATCTGGAATAACTTTGGGGTTTAAGGGATTGGATGCACAAGCAGTGTTCCCGCTTAGTACAGGTGAAGGCTAGCAAAAGACTGGGAAGCGACCAACTAGAGAGCGACAACAGCCATGTACATGCATTAAAATTAATAAACATTGGATGCAAGCATGGGTAGGATATAATCCACCATGAACATAAATATCGTGAAGCTATGTTGATTTGTTTCAACTTCATGCGTGAACATGTGCCAAGTCAAGTCACTTAAATCATTCAAAGGAGGATACCACCCCATCATACCACATCATAATCATCTTAATAGCATGTTGGCACACAAGGTAAATCATTATAACTCATAGCTAATCAAGAATGGCACAAGCAACTACGATCTCTAGTTGTCATTGCAAACATGTTTATTCATAATAAGATGAATCAAGAACGCGTGACTCATCATATTTACAAAAACAAAAGAGGTCGAGTTCATACCAGCTTTTCTCATCCCAGTCAGTCCATCATATATCATCATAATTGCCTTTCACTTGCACGACCAAACGGTGTGAATAATAATAAGAGTGCACGTGCATTGGACTAAGCTGGAATCTACGAGCATTCAATAAACAGGAGAAGACAAGGCAATATGGGCTCTTGGGTTAATTCAACAATAATGCATATAAGAGCCACTTCAACAATTTAATTATGGTCTTCTCCTACTGACCCCCAAAGAAAAGAAATAAAACTATTTACACGGGAAAGCTCCCAACAAGCAAAAGAAGAACGGGAAATATTTTTGGGTTTTCTTTTTAATTATTACTACTACATGCATGGAAAGTAAATTAATTAAAAGGCTACAACTAATTTTTTTGGTTTTCTTAAGGTTTATTAAACACACAAGAAGAAAACAGGAAAAAGAAAATAAACTAGCATGGATATTACAGTGAAAAAGTATGAGCACCGACATCTAGCAATGAGTGTCTGTGAGCATAAATGTAATGTCGGTTAGAAATACGCACTCCCCCAAGCTTAGGCTTTTGGCCTAAGTTGGTCTATGGCCACGGCTGGCCTGGCGGATATCCATAATAATAGTTGTTGGGGTCGTACTATGATGAAGAAGGATAGTTGGGATCATACTAATGTGCAACGGTTATCGCTTGCTGAGCTGCAGCGTGGAGTCGAGCTGCCTCTGCTCTCCTTTCGTACTCTTCTGCCTCCTCTCTGGTAATAACATATCTTCCTTTTGCCTGTGAATCAAAGAAGGCAGGAGCAGGGAGAGTAATACGGAAAACACGCCGTTTATCAAAAATTAAGCGGTATAAGAGAGGTGATTCAGACCTCTCGACAAACTGGTGTGAAGCCATAGAGTCATAATCTAAATATGCAGGGGGCAACTCCTTATCACCCTCACGAATGTCTATTTCAAGAAAATGAGCTAAGCGGGTTGCAAAAATTCCTCCAAAGAAATCTGCATTATGTCTATTATGATGCAACCTACAAGCGACAATGGCTCCCATATGATAAGATTGGTCTCCTAACACAGCACTCCTAAGAATGCTAAGATCAGGGACACACATGTGACAAGCTTCATCCTTAGCATTTATGCATCTGCCGATGAAAAGAGCAAAATAATGTATAGCAGGAAAGTGAATGCTCCCTATGGTAGCCTACGTTATATCTCTAGATTCTCCCACAGTTATACTAGCAAGAAAGTTTCTAAATTCAGATTTAGGGGGATCCCTAACAGTACCCCATGATGGAAGTTTACAAACAGAAGTGAAATCCTCTAAGTCCATGGTATAAGATTTGTCATAGAGGTGAAACATGACTGAAGGATAATTACGCGAAGATGAATACTCAAACCTCCTCACAAATGAACTTGTGAGATCATGATACTGGGGGCATTTGTTAGCCTCAAAATCCTCAAGACCGGCATTACGCAAATATGCTTTGAATTCTTCTTTAATTCCCGCACGGTCCATAAAATTTTCCGACAGCCATTCGCAAGGCCGTACTGGAGCGTCTCTTGGTGGATCCTCGTCAGCATCGCGCATAGAAATCCTGGGTCCTTGCTTCTTAGAGGAACCTCCTTGGAACATCTTCCTAAGCATATTGTTTATCTCTGAAAAATTCTGAAATTTTTAGTAACTTCAAAATAAAGGTAACCAAACTCAATAAAACTGATAGCAACTACTCCTATGAGTGCCTAGAGCCTATATCAAGCATTAGAACTACTTGGAACCATATAAATTTGACATGCAAGCTCAAGAACATGGTCACCTATGCAGCACAAATTTGCAATGAATAAAGCACTAGAACAAAAACTAATTGGACCAATGGAGGAGTCACACACCAAGGAACAATCTCCCCAAGCAGTTTTGCAAGAGGTGCTTTGAGCAAGGAGATCCAAAATCATAGCAAAAGTGGCTGGAACTCGTGCTTGAGTTGGTTTTTCGGGTTTGTGTGAGATAGAGGAAGAAGATGGGTGCTGGATTAAGTGGAGGAGGGCCACCGTGGGCCCACGAGGCAGGGGGCGCACCCTATAGGGGGGGGGGGCGCCCACCACCCTCGTGGCCAGGTGACAGCTCCTCGGGCGGTAATTTTTGCATAGTAAATCCTCAAATATTCCCGAAAAATCATATTAAATTGGCATGTCATTCTGAGGACTTTTATTTTCGGGTTATTTTTATATTGCACGGATAATCAGATAACAGACAGAAAAATACTATTTTTACTTTATTTAATATGAATAACAGAAAATATAGAGAGGGTACAGAAGTTTGTGTTTCTAGTTTCATCCATCTCATGCTCATCAAAAAGAATCCACTAACAAGGTTGATCAAGTCTTGTTAACAAACTCATTCCGATAATCATGAAACCGGAGAAATTTCGAATAACACTAAGTTACCTCAATGGGGATATGCACATCCCCTATAATAAGTATATCATATTTCTTCTTGATAGTAGGAAGAGGAAATTCAAAATCTCCAAATATAATCGATGGAATTTTTCCGATAGAATTGATACTATGAACTTGAGGTTGTTTCCTCGGAAAGTGTACCGTATGCTCATTACCATTAACGTGAAAAGTGACATTGCCTTTGTTGCAATCAATAACAGCCCCTACAATATTAAGAAAAGGTCTTCCAAGAATAATAGACATACTATCATCCTCGGGAATATCAAGAATAACAGAGTCCGTTAAAATAGTAATGTTTGCAACCACAACAGGCACATCCTCACAAATACCGACATGTATAGCAGTTGATTTATTAGCCATTTGCAAAGATATTTCGGTAGGTGTCAGCTTATTCAAGTCAAGTCTACGATATAAAGAGAGAGGCATAACACTAACACTGGCTCCAAGATCACATAAAGCAGTTTTAATATAATTTCTTTTAATGGAGCAAGGTATAGTAGGTACTCTGGGATCTCCAAGTTTCTTTGGTATTCCACCCTTAAAAGTATAATTAGCAAGCATGGTGGAAATCTCAGCTTCCGGTATCTTTCTTTTATTAGTAATGATATCCTTCATATATTTAGCATAAGGATTTGTTTTGAGCACATCAGTTAATCACATACGCAAAAAGATAGGCCTAATCATTTCAGCAAAGCGCTCAAAATCCTCATCATCCTCTTTCTTGGATGGTTTTGGAGGAAAAGGCATGGGTTTCTGAACCCAAGGCTCTCTTTCTTTACCATGTTTCCTAGCAACAAAGTCTCTTTTATCATAACATTGATTCTTTGATTGTGGGTTATCAAGATCAACAGCAGGTTCAATTTCTACATCATTGTCATTACTAGGTTGAGCATCATCATGAACATCATCATTAATATTTTTACTAGGTTCATGTTCATTACCAGGTTGTGTTTCAGCATCAGACATAGAGATATCATTTGGATTATCAGGTGGTTCAGCAATAGGTTCACTAGAAGTTTGCACAGTTCTATCATTTTTCTTTTTCTTCTTTTTAGAAGAACTAGGAACATCAATATTATTTCTCTGAGAATCTTGCTCGATTCTCTTAGGGTGGCCTTCAGGATACAAAGGTTCCTGAGTCATTCTATCAGTTCTAGTAGCCACTCTAACAGCATAATCATTTTTCTTACTATTAATTTCTTCAAGCACTTCTTTTTGAGCTTTAAGTACTTGTTCTACTTGAGTGGTAACCATAGAAGCATGTTTGCTAACAAGTTTAAGTTCACCTTTAATATCAGCCATGTAATCACCCAAGCGTCTAATCATATAAGCATTTTCTTTTAATTGTCTACCAAAATAAGCATTAAAGTCGTCTTGCTTATACATAAAGTTATCAAACTCATCCAAGCACTGACTAGCAATTTTAGTAGGAGGAACTTCAGCTTTATCATATCTATAGAGAGAATTTACCTTTACTACCTGTGTCGGGATATCGGGGTCAGGAGGTTCTTCAACAAATAAATAATTGAGATCATAAGTTTCTTCAACAGGCTGTGAATTAAGACCACGTATTTCTTCAATAGGAGGTAAATTCTTAACGTCTTCGGCTTTAATACCTTTCTCTTTTATAGATTTCTTTGCCTCTTGCATATCTTCGGGACTGAGAAATAGAACACCTCTCTTCTTCAGAGTTGGTTTAGGAATAGACTCAGTAATTGGAGCAGGAGCTGGCTCCGGATATGGCTCAGGAGGTGGCTCAGGAGGTGCCCAATTATTTTCATTTGTCAACATATTATTCAATAGAATTTCAGCTTCATCCGGTGTTCTTTCTCTGAAAAGAGAACCAGCACAACTATCTAGGTAATCTCTGGAAGCATTGGTTAGTCTATTATAAAATATATCAAGTATTTCAGGTTTCTTTAGAGGATGATCAGGCAAAGCATTAAGTAACTTGAGAAGCCTCCCCCAAGCTTGTGGGAGACTCTCTTCTTTAATTTGCACAAAGTTGTATATTTCCCTCAAAGCATCTTGTTTCTTATGAGCAGGGAAATATTTAGCAGAGAAGTAATAAATCATATCCTGGGGACTACGCACACAACCAGGATCAAGAGAATTAAACCATATCTTAGCATCACCCTTTAATGAGAACGGAAATATTTTGAGTATATAAAGGTAACGCGATCTCTCATTATTAGTGAACAGGGCAGCTATAACATTTAGCTTAGCAAGATGTGCCACAACAGTTTCAGATTCATAGCCATAAAACGGATCAGATTCAACCAAAGTAATTATATCAGGATCAATAGAGAATTCATAATCTTTATCAGGAACACATATAGGTGAAGTAGCAAAAGCAGGGTCGGGTCTCATTTTATCTCTAAGTGATTCTTTGTTCCATTTAATTAATAACCTCTTAAGCTCATATCTATCCTTGCAAGCGAAAATAGCGGCAGAAGATTCCTTATCAAAAAGATAGCCTTTAGGAATAACAGGCATGTTTTCATCATCACTATCATCATCGTATTTAGATTCAATAATTTCTTTTTCTCTAGCCCTAGCAATTTGTTCATCAAGAAATTCACTAAGAGGCACAGTAGTATAAGAGATAGAAGCAGTTTCATCATAAGTATCATGCATAGCAGAAGTGGCATCATCAATAACATGCGACATATCGGAACGAATAGCAGAAGCAGGTGTAGGTGTTGCAAACTTACTCATAACAGAAGGTGAATCAAGTGCAGAGCTAGATGGCAGTTCCTTACCCCCCCTCGTAGTTGAGGGATAGATCTTGGTTTTTGGATCTCTCAAGTTCTTCATAATGATAAGCTGATATAAATCCCAAGTGACTCAAAGAATAGAGCTATGCTCCCCGGCAACGGCGCCAGAAATTAGTCTTGATAACCCACAAGTATAGGGGATCGCAACAGCTTTCGAGGGTAGAGTATTCAACCCAATTTATTGATTCAACACAGGGGGAGCCAAAGAATATTCTCAAGTATTAGCAGCTGAGTTGTAAATTCAACCACACCTGGAAACTTAGTATCTGCAGCAAAGTGTTTAGTAGCAAAAGTGATATGATAGTAGTGGTAACGGCAACAAAAGTAAAGACAACAAAAGTAATGTTTTTGGTATTTTGTAGTGATTGTAACAGTAGCAGCGGAAAAGTAAATAAGCGTAAACCAGTATATGGAAAACTCGTAGGCACCGGATCAGTGATGGATAATTATGCCGGATGCGGTTCATCATGTAACAGTCATAACATAGGGTGACACAGAACTAGCTCCAATTCGTCAATGTAATGTAGGCATGTATTCCGTATATAGTCATACGTGCTTATGGAAAAGAACTTGCATGACATCTTTTGTCCTACCCTCCCGTGGCAGCGGGGTCCTATTGGAAACTTAGGGATATTAAGGCCTCCTTTTAATAGAGAACCGGAACAAAGCATTAGCACATAGTGAATACATGAACTCCTCAAACTATGGTCATCACCGAGAGTGGTCCCGATTATTGTCACTTCGGGGTTGCCGGATCATAACACATAGTAGGTGACTATAGACTTGCAAGATAGGATCAAGAACTCACATATATTCATGAAAACATAATAGGTTCAGATCTGAAATCATGGCACTCGGGCCCTAGTGACAAGCATTAAGCAGAGCAAAGTCATAGCAACATCAATCTCAGAACATAGTGGATACTAGAGATCAAACCCTAACAAAACTAACTCGATTACATGATAAATCTCATCCAACGAAATTAGTCTTGATAACCCACAAGTATAGGGGATCACAACAGCTTTCGAGGGTAGAGTATTCAACCCAAATTTATTGATTTGACACAAGGGGAGCCAAAGAATATTCTCAAGTATTAGCAGCTGAGTTGTCAATTCAACCACGCCTGGAAACTTAGTATCTGCAGCAAAGTGTTTAGTAGCAAGGTGATATGATAGTAGTGGTAACGGCAACAAAAGTAAAGACAACAAAAGTAATGTTTTTGGTATTTTGTAGTGATTGTAGCAGTAGCAGCGGAAAAGTAAATAAGCGTAAACCAGTATATGGAAAACTCGTAGGCACCGGATCAGTGATGGATAATTATGCCGGATGCGGTTCATCATGTAACAGTCATAACATAGGGTGACACAGAACTAGCTCCAATTCGTCAATGTAATGTAGGCATGTATTCCGTATATAGTCATACGTGCTTATGGAAAAGAACTTTCATGACATCTTTTGTCCTACTCTCCCGTGGCAGCGGGGTCCTATTGGAAACTTAGGGATATTAAGGCCTCCTTTTAATAGAGAACCGGAACAAAGCATTAGCACATAGTGAATACATGAACTCCTCAAACTATAGTCATCACCGGGAGTGGTCCTGATTATTGTCACTTCGGGGTTTCCGGATCATAACACATAGTAGGTGACTATAGACTTGCAAGATAGGATCAAAGAACTCACATATATTCATGAAAACATAATAGGTTCAGATCTGAAATCATGGCACTCGGGCCCTAGTGACAAGCATTAAGCATAGCAAAGTCATAGCAACATCAATCTCAGAACATAGTGGATACTAGGGATCAAACCCTAACAAAACTAACTCGATTACATGATAAATCTCATCCAACCCATCACCATCCAGCAAGCCTATGATGGAATTACTCACACATGGCGGTGAGCATCATGAAATTGGTGATGGAGGATGGTTGATGATGACGACGGCGACGAATCCCCCTCTCCGGAGCCCCGAACGGACTCCAGATCAGCCCTCCTGAGTGGTTTTAGGGCTTGGCGGCGGCTCCGGATCATAAAACGCGATGATTTCTTGTCTCTGATTTTTTTCCCTCCGAAAGCAAAT
>NC_057809.1:181093836-181118090 GCF_018294505.1 Triticum aestivum
CCCCCACCCTCGTGAGAAGGGTGTGGGCTCCCTGGTCTTCATATTTGGCGAGGATTTTTATTATTTTTTCTAAGACCTCCCGTGGAGTTTCAGGTCATTCCGAGAATATTTGTTTTCTGCAGATAAAACAACATCATGGCAATTCTGCTGAAAACAGTGTCAGTCCGGGTTAGTTCCATTCAAATCATACAAATTAGAGTCCAAAACAAGGGCAAAAGTGTTTGGAAAAGTAGATACGACAGAGACGTATCAGGGGCCGCATTGCTATGCGAGCTCGGAACATGCCAGGCGGTCCAGTTGTCGATTACCCCGGGCGCGCTTGAAGTTGTTCGGGTCCTTAATCGCCGAACTAGTGGATTGCCTTAAGAGGCTGCTTTGTGCTTCTGCTGCGAGGGCTGTAGTGTGCTCCTCCATTCGGAGAGAGCACTCTGTGTTTCCATTAACTGTAATGACCCCCCGAGGTCCTGGCATCTTGAGCTTGAGGTATGCATAATGTGGTACCGCATTGAATATCGCAAATGCGGTTCGCCCAAGCAGTGCATGATAGCCACTGTGGAACGGGACTATATCGAAGATTAACTCTTCACTTCGGAAGTTATCCGGGGATCCAAAGACCACTTCCAGTGTGACTGAGCCTGTGTAGTGGGCCTCTACACCTGGTATGACACCTTTAAAGGTCGTTTTTGTGGGTTTGATCCTTGAGGGGTCTATACCCATTTTGCGCACCGTGTCCTGATAAAGCAGGTTCAGGCTGCTGCCGCCATCCATAAGGACTCGAGTGAGGTGAAATCCTCAATGATTGGGTCTAGGACCAGTGCGGCGAATCCGCCATGATGGATACTAGTGGGGTGGTCCCTGCGATCGAAGGTGATCGGACAGGAGGACCATGGGTTGAACTTTGGGGCGACTGGCTCCAACGCATATACGTCCCTGAGCGCACTCTTCCGCTCCCTCTTGAGGATGTGGGTTGCGTATATCATGTTCACCATCCGCACTTGTGGGGGAAACCTCTTCTGTCCTCCAGTGTTCGGCTGCCGGGGCTCCTCTTCGTCATCGCTATGTGACCCCTTATCTTTGTCTTTGGCAATTAACTTGCCGACCTGCTTGAACACCCAACAATCCCTGTTGGTGTGGTTGGCTAGCTTATCGGGGGTGCCATGTATCTGACATGAGCGATCGAGTATACGGTCCAAACTGGACAGGCCCGGAGTGCTTCTTTTGAATGGCTTTTTCCGCTGACCGGGCTTAGAGCCTTTGAATCCGACATTAACTGCCGTGTCTTCAGTATTATCGCTGTTAATGCGGCGCTTATGTTTGTTGTGATGTGACCTGCTATTGCCGTCCTTGGTATCCGAAGTACCATGGTTCTTTGATATGTTATTACTGCGAGCCAGCCAGCTGTCTTCTCCCGCACAAAAGTGGGTCATGAGTGTCGTGAGGGCTGTCATAGATTTCGGCTTTTCCTGACCAAGGTGCCGGGCTAGCCACTCATCGCGGATGTTGTGCTTGAAGGCTGCTAGGGCCTCTGCATCCGGACAGTCGACGATTTGATTTTTCTTTGTTAGGAATCGTGTCCAGAATTTCCTAGCCGATTCCTCTGGCTGCTGAATTATGTGGCTCAAGTCATCGGCATCCGGTGGTCGCACATAAGTGCCCTGAAAGTTGTCGATGAATGTGGCTTCCAGATCTTCCCAATAGCCAATGGACTCTGCTGGCAGGCTATTGAGCCAATGCCGAGCTGGTCATTTGAGTTTGAGTGGGAGGTATTTAATGGCGTGTAGATTATCACCGCGTGCCATGTGGATATGCAGGAGGAAATCCTCGATCCATACTGCAGGATCTGTTGTGTCATCGTATGATTCTATATTTATGGGATTGAAACCCTCTAGGATTTGATGATCCATTACTTCGTCTATGAAGCATAAGGGGTGTGCGGCGCCTCTGTACTGGGGCATATCGCGACGCAGCTCCAATGAGTTTTGTCTATTGTGTTCGGCCCGACTGGATCTTTTACTATATCCGGCGTGACGGCTATCGTCTCGCGTAGTGGCGCGCCCCCACGATCCGTAGATCGATCTTGCGTGTTTTGCTTTGTCCTCCAATACGTCTCGCAGGTCTGGCGTATTTCCCCATGCCTTTTTATTTGAATGGCGTCGGGGTGCAGGCTGAGCTTTTGGCTGGAATGCCTCTCTGTCGCGGCCATGAGGTGGCCGGTCAGCCACGTCATACGCTTCTTCCTCCAGTTGGGGTAGCAACCTACATTTTGGGTAACTCTTGGAGGGGCGTTCGAGTTTATATTCCTTGGCCGCCAGGACTTCATTCCATCTGTCAGCTAGTAGATCTTGATCAGCTTGAAGCTGATGCTGCTTCTTCTTAAGGCTATTTGCCGTGGCTATAAGCCGGGGCTTGAAGCGCTCTTGTTCGACCGGATCCTCTGGCACGACGAATTCGTCATCGTCGAGGCTTGCCGCGTCTTCAGAGGGATGCATGTAATTATCATCCTCCTCATCTGCCGCTCTCTCAGGCGGGCTGGCCTCTCCATCCTCCTGCCCTAAATCGTACTGGAGGGGATTATTGCCATCTTCGGCACTATTCGGAGTGCTATTATCTCCTGTGCCGGTATCACTACTTTTGCTTTGGCGGGACTTAGAGCGGCGCCGTTGACGTCGATGCTTGGGTTGCTTCTTGGAGGGGTCATCCTCCGCTGTCTCGTCGCCATTGCCTTCTTTGGGTGTGTCCACCATGTATATATATATCGTATGATGAGGTGGCTGTCCAGTGCCCTGTGGGCAGTGGTTCCTCTTCGTCTCCCGCATCGTCGTCCATACCGTCGATGTCGTCGGAGTCGAAGTCGAGCATGTCGGTTAAGTCGTCGATAGTGGCTACTAAGTGGGTGGTGGGTGGGCAGCGAATTTCTTCGTCATCCGCATCCCAATCCTGTCGGACATAGTTCAGCTAGGATCCTCCTGACAAGGAGAGAGACCTTAATGAGTTCAGTATGTCTCCAAAGGGCGAGTGCTGAAAAATATCTTCGGAGGTAAACTCCATGATCGGCGCCCAATCGGATTCGCTAGGAACGGGCGCAGGCGGTTCGAAGTCCATGGCCGGAGAAGGATCCGGCAGTTTGACAACATGGCTCTCATCCAGGGTAAGGTCGATGTTCGGCTCGATCGCCGCTGAGGATAAGGCCTCCATGGCGGGGTCCATCCACCCGTCCATGGACGACGCAACTGGCTCCGAATTGAGGGTCGGAGCGGCTGCCGGTGTGATCTCCTGGCCACTGTCTGATGGTAGAGCTAAATCGTACTCATCGTGACCGTGCGACGCACAAGGCAGGGGCTCGAATCCATCGAAGATCAAGTCTCCGCGGATATCGGCCGTCTAGTTTAAGCTTCCAAACCTGACCTGGTGGCCAGGGGCGTAACTTTCGATCTGCTCTAGATGGCCAAGCGAGTTGGCCCGCAGTGCGAAGCCGCCGAACACAAAGATCTGTCCGGGAAGAAAAGTCTCACCCTAGACTGCATCGCTATCGATGATCGTAGGAGCCATCAAGCCTAACGGCGACGACACAGAGGAACTCTCAATGAAAGCACCAATGTCGGTGTCAAAACCGGCGGATCTCAGGTAGGGGGTCCCGAACTGTGCGTCTAAGGCGGATGGTAACAGGAGGCAGGGGACACGATGTTTTACCCAGGTTCGGGCCCTCTTGATGGAGCTAAAACCCTACGTCCTGCTGGATTTATTCTTGATGATATGGGTATTACAAGAGTTGATCTACCACGAGATCGGAGAGGCTAAACCCTAAAAGCTAGCCTATAGTCTGATTGTATGTTGTCATACGGACTAAAACCCTCCGGTTTATATAGACACCAGAGGGGGCTAGGGTTACACAAGGTCGGTTACAAAGGATGAGATATACATATCCGTATTGCCTAGCTTGTCTTCCACGCCAAGTAGAGTCCCATCCGGACACGGGACGAAGTCTTCAATCTTGTATCTTCATAGTCCAACAGTCCGGCTGTCCGGAGACCCCCTAATCCCGGACTCCCTCAACCGCCCTCAAGAAGGTGTTAGCCGAGGCCGAGGATAAAGTGGCCAAGAACGCGCCTCGTGCGAGAAGCACGAGGCCCGGGTTGACGAGGCGTAGCAGCAGCTCCGAGGCGTGATCGAGACATTTGAGTCCTTGGAGCGCAATTGTAAGGTGCAAGAGTCCGAACTGGAGAAGGCCTGTCAGAGCACACAGGACGCACGAGCCGAAGCCCAGAACGCCCTCCAGGAGATTCAGGTGGCCAAGAACATTGCGGCGGGTGAGTCTTTCGCCATGCAAAGCAAGTATGTGAAAGAAATGTTCCTTGTACTTATCTGGATTTGGGTTTTCCAAGGGTGTTTACGGATCTGCCGCGCAGTATATCAGATGCTGCCGAGCATTATAGAGCCGAAGAGGGGATGTCTACGGAGAAGCTGTTCTGGTCCCAATATCTTGGACCCGAACATCCGGTGCCCTTCAGCGACCAGCTGAAGCAGTTGGTTGAGCTGCACAAGTCGGCAGAGCTAGCCATGAAGGACCTAATAGTCTGGCTGTGGCCTGCCGAGCCTATACCTAGCAGCTACTTCAGGCTTGTTCGGCGGCTTGTAAGTGCCTGTCCGCGGCTCGAAACCGTGAAACGGTCGGTCTGTATTGAAGGTGCTCGTATGGCGTGTGCCCGCGTCAAGACACATTGGGCAAAGTTAGATGCCAAGAAGCTAATGACCGAGGGGCCGCCGGAGGGCAAGGAGCATCGTCGACCCGAGCACTATTTTGATGGTGTCCTGGAGGGGTCCCACCTTGTGGCAGAGCAATGTTAAAAGGATATCATATTCCCATGAGAACATGTGTATTACCTTGCCCTGTAATATGGAACAATGGTGTAATGTAATATAGTGCTTATGATTTAAATTTACCTCATGTGCGGCTGTTTATTAACTTTGAGGGTTGACCAGTCGTCGGCTTCTGCCCCCACGTAGATAGTACGGGGGTGTTCGGGATAAATCTAAACACTCTTTACTCCACATTCTGGTCCTTAAAGGAGGTGTTTAGCGCAACGAACAAGGCAATCAGACTATGCGGCCTTTACCGCCCTCACTTAGCCATAGGAGTTTAACAAATAGGAAAGTTGGCGGAGCCCATGGTATTCGGAAGACCGAACTAGGGGCGCTATGCACGCCTAATCGGGGGAACCGATTCTTCGCAAGAAGCGGAAAAATCTCCAACGATTTGGAACCTCTCGAACAGCTGACCGGCTCTCACCGCATCATGACAGTCAGTTTTCGGCTTTCTCTACTGAGGTGCTCGTCCGGAAGAACCGGGACACAATCACAGTAGTTCTCCCTTTTACTACCCTAGCCGATATAGCGGAACGTAAGGTAGTAAGCACATGAGTCGGACAACCCAACTATTGACCAAAGACATGATTCAGAGCTGATGCATATAATGCTATAAGTTCGGGGTGCCGAACTATACTATAAAAGTGTTCGGACTTTTTATTGCCGTGGTGTTGGGTGTAATGAAGCCCCTGGCGTAGTAATACGTACCATGGTGTATGTTCGTAGTGGGTAATTACTACCGAGGTGAGTAAACGTAAAAATAAAATATTAGGCTAACGCTACTGTGTATTCACCATCAAGGCGTGCTTTGTACAAGCGATGCGAAAAGCATGTAGGGCTATTTAACATGCCGTAACCAAGGGCGAGCTACATGCGGGCATGAAAAGCAAGTATGGCGATCGTTAATAGAGATCACCTGGGGATTCCCTTGTAAGACAGAGCTCCTTGCCTCCTTGGTGTGTTCTGCAAGCGGGTTGTCCGTATAGACCTTCAAAAGAGAAGAAAAAACCCACAGAGAAGAAAAAGTAAAAGCGTGCGAATCCTAGGGTCGGTCGAGCCATACAGTGGATCGCGAACAAGTTATGCCTCTGTCAGTTCCCATGGGGTTTTGAGTGTGTAATTTATATACGTGTGGTATTAGTGCCATTGCCTCCTCGGGGCTGGGATGGAGGCCAAGTTGCTAATTCGGCTCCTGACGAGCCGAGCTATCCTGTTGCAGTGTGGTCCGGACCCTCTTGATGATGTCCAAGGGCTCTGCAGCCAGATTATAATGCTGCTTGAGAAGGCCGCTCTATACTTCTGCTGCTAGGGCGGCAGTGTGCTCCTCCGTACGGAGGGAGCATTTCGTGTTTCCATTTACTGTAATGATGCCACGTGGACCGGGCATTTTGAGCTTGAGATAAGGTAATGTGGCACCACATTGAATCTAGCAAATGCAGTTCGTCCGAGCAGGGCGTGATAGCCGCTGCGAAATGGAATGATATCAAAGATCAGTTCTTCGCTTCGGAAGTTATCCGGGGAACCGAATACTACTTCCAGCATTATTGAGCCCTTACAATGGGCCTCTACGCTTGGTACGACTCCTTTAAAGGTAGTCTTCGTAGGCTTGACCCGTGAGGGGTCGATGCACATTTTACGCACTGTATCCTGATAGAGCAGGTTGAGGCTGCTACCACCGTCCATTAGGACTCGTGTAAGGTGAAATCCGTCGATGATTGGGTCGAGGACTAATGCGGCTGAACCGCCGTGGCGGATGCTGGTTGGATGGTCTCGGCGGTCAAAGGTGATCGGTACTGACGACCATGGGTTAAGTTTTGGGGCGACTGGCTCTACCGCATAAACGTCCCTAAGTGCGCGCTTGCGCTCCCTTTTGGGGATGTGTGTGGCATATATCATGTTCACCGTTTTGACTTGAGGCGGGAATTTCTTCTGCCCGTAGTGTTCGGCTGCCGGGGCTCCTCGTCTGCGTCCTTGCTCTGCGATTCCCCTTCCTTGTTTACATTATTTACCTTGCTGGCTTGCTTAAATACCCGACAATCTCTATTGGTATGGTTGGCCGGTTTGTCTCGGGTGCCATGTATCTGGCACGGACGTTCGAGTATGCGGTCCAAGCTGGATGGTCCTCCGCCGTTCCTTTTATAGGGCTTCTTTCACGGGCCGGACTTGGAGCCACTGAATCCGGCATGAATGGTAGTGTCATCGGTGTTATCGCCATTGCTTCGGCGTTTGTGTCTGTTGCGCCGGAGCTTGTCGGTGCTGTTTTTGGCCTGAGTTGCCGCTTTATCTCGACCGCGGGGTGGCCGTTCCGCTGCCCTGTCCCGACCACGTGGTGGTCGATCCGCATTGCGTGAGGGAGATATATGCTCCAGCGCTTCCTCATCGAATTGAGGTAGCAGTCTGCGTTTCGGGTAGCTCTTGGCTGGGCGGTTGAGGCCATATTCCTCGGCTGTCAGGACGTCAGTCCATATGTCGATGAGCAGGTCTTGTTCGGCTTGAAGCTGCTGTTGTTTCTTTTCCAGGCTCCTTGCAGTGGCTATGAGCTGAAGCTTAAAGCACTCCTGCTCAAGAGGATCCTCAGGCACGATGAAGTCTTTGTTGCCGAGGCTTGTATCCTCCTCGGAGGGCAGATGGTAACTATCATCCTCCGGGTTATCTTCTATGGCCTGTTCGTCAGTGTTGTCTTGCATGCTGTTGTGTTCCTGTTCTGATGTAGCCCCCGCGGGTCACTGTTTTCGGCATCACCTGGAGTACTATTTTCTCCGGTGCCAGTGTTGCCGTCGTTTGAGCGACGGGGCTTAGGGCGGCGTTTGGGCCGCCGACGCTTGGACTGTGTCTCGAAGGTTTTGTTCGTATCCGGCTCTTCTTTGTCGTCGCCAGATCCTTTAGGTGTATCAACCATGTACACGTCGTATGAAGAGGTGGCCGTCCATCGTCCAGTGAATGGCGGGTCTTGGCCTTGCTCCTTGTCGGCATCGTCGTCCATACCGTCGATGTCTTCGGAGCCATAGTCAAGCACGTCAGTTAAGTCGTCGACGGTGGCTATGAAGTGGGTGGCGGGTGGGAAGCATAATTCCTCATCATTCGTTTCTAGCTCGAACCGGACATAGTTCGGCTGTGAGTCCTTCTCCAAGGACAAATTCTTAAAAGATTTTAGCACGTCACCCAAAGGCGAGTGCTGGAAGACGTCCGCGGCGCAGAACTTGAAGATCGATAACTGATCTAACTCGGTGTCCGTGGGCGTACACAGTTCGGAACTTATAGCCGGAGGCGAGTCCGAAGTTTCGTTAAAGCGAAAGTTGCAGGGCATCGAGTCCATGTGCGGCTCTAACTCCACGGACTCTGAGTCCTCAGATGGCTCGATCTGCTTTGGCTCTAAGGTCGTTGCAGTCGCAGGAACCATCTCCTGGGCGTGATCCGATGACAGATTTAAGTCACATTCATCGGGATGAGGGGAGTCATCGCTGCAGGCTCAAATCCCTTGAAGATCAAGTCTCCATGGATATCCGCGACGTAGTTCAAGCTTTCGAACCCAAGCTGATGGCTGGGGGCATAGCTGTCGATCTGCTCCAGATGGCCAAGCGAGTTGGCCCACAGTATGAAGCCGCCGAATACGAATATCTGTCCGGGGAGGAAGGTTCCTCTTTGGGCAGCGTCATTATTGACCATTGAAGGGGCCATCGAGCCTCTTGTCGACGGCACAGTGGAACTCTCAATGAAAGCACCAATGTCGGTGTCAAAACCGGCGGATCTCGGGTAGGGGGTCCCGAACTGTGCGTCTAGGATCGATGGTAACAGGAGACAGGGGACACGGTGTTTACCCAGGTTCGGGCCCTCTATATGAAGGTAATACCCTACTTCCTTCTTGATTGATCTTGATGAATATGAGTATTACAAGAGTTGATCTACTAGGAGATCGTAATGGCTAAACCCTAGAAGTCTAGCCTATGAATATGGTAATGAGTATATGTGTTGTCCCTTCCGGACTATCCCCTACGATTTATATAGACACCGAGGGGATCTAGGGTTTACATGGAGTAGGTTCAATAAGAAGGAATCTTCGGTCGCCAAGCTTGCCTTCCATGCCAAGTAGAGTCCAATTCGGACACGGTACAATCTTCGGTCTTCATAGCCCATCAGTCTGGCCCATAGGTAATAGGCCGGACGTCCGAGGACCCCTTAGTGCAGGACTCCCTCAGCCGTGCTCGCTGATTTCGTGGCAGAAAGGACGGACGCCCTGGCACTTGGAGAAGGCAAAGACCGGCCCCTCTCACTGGGAAGTAAGGCGCCTGACGGCTGGGTCATGTATTTCGATGGTGCCTTTGTGCGCCAGGGCGCCGGGGCTGGAGTAGTACTCATCTCGCCCACTCAGGACAAGCTCTACTACACCGTGCAGCTCTGCTTCCAGCAGGGCGAGAAGGTCTCCAACAACATTGTAGAATACGAGGGCCTCATAGCTGGCTTGAAGGCTACGGCAGTGCTGGGGGTGAAGCGCCTCACTATCAGGGGCGACTCACAGCTCCTCGTCAACTTCTCCAACAAGGTATACGAGCCGAAGGACGAGCACATGGAAGCATACCTCATGGAGGTGCGCAAGATGGAGAAGAAATTTCTGGGCCTGGAGTTGCAGCACGTGCCCCGTGGCACCAACAAGTAA
Organism: Triticum aestivum; assembly: GCF_018294505.1. NCBI lineage: Eukaryota > Viridiplantae > Streptophyta > Magnoliopsida > Poales > Poaceae > Triticum > Triticum aestivum. The sequence continues at coordinate 181,103,354 of NC_057809.1, forward strand.
GCAGACGACATCACCAGAAGAGCATCCAAGTGTCAGCCCAGGAGCCTGATGTCTTCAAGGAGCGGCTCTTCAAGCCATCAGCAACACCACCACTTTCAAGAACAACTCAGCCTTGGGAGGAACTCCCACAGCCGTCGGCCTCAGGAGCCCTAGCCTATGGCCCGACCTCAGGAGCACGCCTACTCCTGGCGCTCGAGCTCCAGGAGGGATGCTGGACAAAAGAATTCAAGGAATACCTTATGCAAGGGGCGTTGCCAGAGAAGGAGGAGGACGCGGAGCATGTGGCCCGTCAGGCCATGGCATACTGCATCTAGGACGGTGAGTTATACAGAAAGTGACCAAATGACGTTACACTGCGTTCTATCTCCAGGTAATAGGGGAAAGAACTAATAGCTAACATACACGGCGGAGACTGTGGGCAGCACTCGTCATCGCGAACCCTCGTCGACAAGGCATTCTGAAGTGGGTTCTACTGGCCTACAGCGCTCAACGACGCGGCTGAGCTGGTGAGTTCCTGCGAGGCCTGCCAATTCCATGCCAAGTAGATCCATCAGCCAGCTCAGGGCCTCCAGAAAATCCCACTCTCATGGCCGTTCATGATCTGGGGGCTGGATATTCTGGGCCCGTTCCCTCGGGCGCCTGGGGGCTATTGATACCTCTATGTCATCATCGACAAGTTCACTAAGTGGCCGGAGGTTGAAGCCATCCGCGCCATCCTAGCTGGTTCTGCAGACAAGTTCATCAAGGGCCTCGTGAGCCGTTTTGGGGTCCCCAACCGCATCATCACCGATAACGGCTCGCAGTTCACTAGTAATCTCTTCAAGTCATATTGTGCTAACCTTGGAACACAGATCTGCTACGCCTCAGTAGCACACCCCAGGAGCAATGGCCAGGCCGAACGCGCCAACATGAAGGTCCTGAAGGCCCTCAAGACTAGGGCCTTGAAGAAGAAGCTCGAGGCCTGCGGCAGGGGCTGGCACGACGAGCTCCAGTCTGTGATGTGGTCGATCTGCACCACCGCCACCAAGCCAATGGGCGAAACCCTATTCTTCCTCGTCTATGGAGCAGAAGCAGTCCTCCCTCATGAGGTCGAGTATCGCTCAGCACGGGTCCTAGCGTTTGATGAGACATAGCAGGACGCCATGCGGGGGATGGACCTCGTGCTGGGGGAGGAACGACACCGTGAAGCTGCACTATGGGTGGCAAGATACCAGCAGGCGCTGCGGCCGTACCACTGTGCATCATCCACTCCAGGACTCTTGAGGTGGGTGACCTTGTCCTGAGGCGGGTGCTCTCCAGGGAGGGGCTGCATAAGCTCTCGCCCATGTGGGAGGGCCCATTCCAGGTCGTCCACGTCTCCAGGCCTGGCGCCGCGCGCCTGGAGACGCAGGACAGGGTACCCGTCCAGAACGCCTGGAACATCCAACACCTCCGGAAGTTCCACCCAAGAAGAAAGGCCCAGTGCCTATGAAGAAGGCCCGGTGCCTGTAAGAAAGGCCCAGTGCCTGTGAAGCAAGGCCCACTGCCTGTGAAGAAAGGCCCAATGCCTGTGCAGCAAGGCCCCGTGCCTGTGAAGAATCGCCTCCCGTGACACTCTCACGTAATAATGAGTGGAGCTGTACACGCCCCGGAGCCTCAGGAGAGCCACCCTTGGGCCTCGGGGGATTCCTCCCACGTTGAGTGGTAGCACTTAGCTCCGCGCTAGTGATAAGACGTCGAAGACTAGACTAGGTGCCGGACGCGGCTTTTCATTTGCTTTCCGAAGTTGGCTCACCCTTCTTTTAATTGAAATTTGCTTTCTGGTATCTCTTGCTGGTCCCGTTTTATCGTTTTCTGCCTCTGTTTCTGCCTTCGCCTCTTTGGTCGACCTGAACTCTCCCTCGCATCCCTCGCGAGGGGGCTGAACAGGTACCTTCATGAGCATCCTCCTTCTGTCTTTTCGCGAGGCACCCTCGTTCAAGCCCACAAGCTGGCGCACCTCTCCTAGTCCATGCCCCACGGGCATCGCGACGTGAAGCACTGTGTCAAGGCCAGCGGCGCTTATAACCAAACCCCGGGTGAGCGACAAACCTCTTACGAATTTTTTGCAGTTCCTAAGCGCATATCGGGTCAAGGAGGCCTCGACAAGCACTAGGGAGTGAGCGCCTTGTGAGGAGGAGGACACTCAAAACAAGCCGAGCTAAGTTATCCCTACGTAAAACGATAATGTTATGACACGACACAGGAACGACAAACATAACATAACGATTGAGATCATAGTTTGATACACGCCCCTCCGGGCCCACTCTGGTTTCTTTCTGATGTAGGAACGAAAAGAAGAACAAAATAGAAGCGGCGCCTACAGCAGTTCACGGGCGCAGGCCCCAGCGCCCTCCTGAGCTCAGCCAGACCCCTCCTCACGCTTCACGGAGGCACGACGATGAGACGACCCGCCACCGTCTTTGAAGCGGGCATGACGGCATGGCGGCTGGTCGTAGCCGCCACTGCTGGAGCTGTCGCTGGGGGAAGAGCTGCCATAGCCGGACGAGACGCGGTCGACACCAAGGGCGGGCTCACTCTCATCCTCATCACGGCCGTCCCCAAGCCTGGGCACCTCCTCACCGTCGTTCACCTCAGGGCAGCACCCCGCACGGCGGCCATCTTCCCCAAAGACCCTCACATAGAGGGGCGCGTCGCCGTCGTACTTGAAGTGAAGGGTGCACCGCCTGCCCAGGCCGCGCGCGTGGGCGAACGTCCACCAACCACGGGCCAGAGCTACATTGCCCGCGGCGGAGACCGCGACCACAACCCAGGAAGCCCTGCTGCAGCAGCCGTGTGCCTGTAGCCAAAGCCTGCCAGGACCTGAGTGCGGCAGCTCGACGGCGAAGAAGCGTGGGAGCTGAAGCCAGTTGCCGGTCGGGTTCTCCGACCAGATGACGAACTACGGCAACTTCTCTGCCTAGTGGAAGCGGGGCCGGGGAGGCCGCGCGACCACATCGCGTCTCCCTCCATCAACGGGACCACCACAACCGGAGCAACCCCTGCCCCGCGAAGTGGCACCACCGCGGCAGGGGTTGCGGTGTGGTTGCGGGGATGGCCGCGTCCACACTTGGGCACCGGAGAGCCAGGCCGCTCGCGAGGGGCCTTCCCCTTCTCCGTGGTGGTGAACCCCCTCGACGGCGCCATTGGTGGCAGGAGAGGAGCAAGGAAGGAGAAGAAGCGGAAGCGGAAGAGGAAGGATGGGCGATGGGGGCTTCACCCCCCTCCCATTTACACCAAGAGAAGGCCAACCAGCACCCTCCACGATCACAGGTAATGATGATTTTCCTTGCATGTCACAGGGACTTGTCACGTCGGGCAGTTGCCGAGGCAGCATGGGGAAGCAGAGACGCCCACGTCCAATCAACTGCCATGCATCGACCGAGGCCACAGGCTATTGGGGCCCATGGCACTCCACACTTGACCCTTGGCTTCGCCTTGAAGCCAAGCCCAAGCGTGCCTTGGGCCCGAGGGCTACTGTCGGTGTTCTGGGAACAGGGCTCCCCAGACTTGCCTGCCTGCGGCCCACGGCATGGCTTTGCTAGCAGGCCTGTACGGCCCATCTTCATCAACAAGGAATCAAGACCCTCGCAAGGGGCCAAGCCTCCCGATGAGGATGACACAAGAACTCCTCAGGAGTGGCCTCACTAGGCTGGCTCGTGAGGCGTGGAGAGTTCAAGGTCGGGCAAACCTCACGAGGTTCTCGTGACGTAAGCCATGACGATCGAGACCAGGCGGGCGCCAGCGCGCGCAGTGTCCTTGTTTCCTCTTTGGTGCTAAGGGGGCAAGCGCAGGCGCGGAGTACCAAGGCATCAAGGAAAGGTTTCCATATTGGTGCAACGAGACCAAGACCAGAAGGACGGCAAGACGGAGGTCACCATGGAGCCCACGACAGCATCACCACCAGAACCTTTAGCAGGCGAAGACCACCTTTTGTCAAGATAGCTTGTACTAGCTGTCCCCTTTCAAATTGGTCATTGTTGGCTCCCTTCCCGCTCAATATGTGGGAGAGGACCAGGGCCTCTATAAATAGGAGTAGCCACCACCATAGAAGGGGACGAAAACGAGAGGAGACGGGTCAAGAACAAAACCCTAGACCGCATCCTCACAGACAAGTTCACCGAGCACAAGAACACCTCAACCTCAGGAGGTTGTTCTTCCCCTTGTACTGTTCATCCTTAGCCCAAGAGGCAATCCACCACCACCACACTGGAGTACGGTATTACACCACAACGGTGGCCCGAACCAGTATAAATCTTGTGTCCTTTGTGTTGCGAGTTTGTCGAGTTAGTTCGTGAGATCTTAGCTAAGTTAGGACGTGGATCGATAGGGGAGAGATCTTCGCGCGCACCCCAGTGTTCGAACCTTAAGGGTTTTGCCAGAACCCGTGATCCGATAGTTACTTTTCCATTGCCACTGTTACAATCACTACAAAACCAATACTGTTACTTTTGCCACCGTTACCATTACTTCCATATTACTTTGCTACTAAATGCTTTGCTGCAGATATTAAGTCTTTCAGGTGCGGTTGAATTGACAACTCAACTGTTAATACTTGAGAATATTCTTTGGCTCCCCTCGTGTCGAATCAATAAATTTGGGTTGAATACTCTACCCTCGAAAATTGTTGCGATCCCCTATACTTGTGGGTCATTAGGTGCCAGCTATGGCGTTTCTTTAATGGAGTGCTGGAAAATTCGGGAAGGCCCATTCGGACTGGGTCGAGGAGGGCGACGTCTTCAATATAAAACCACTCTAAGGGCCGCTCCTCGGACGCCTTCTTCGGCGTGCCGGACAGGTATCCGGTTCCAGCTATGCGCCATATCTTGGTGCCACCCACCTCGAATATGGATCCCTTTTGGGAGCGGGGGACGAGGCAGAACAATTTTCTCCATAACTCAAAATGGGCCTCGCAGCCTAGGAACAACTTGTAAAGAGCGACGAAGCCCGCGATATGCAGAGTGGAGCCCGGCGTAAAATTGTACAGTTGGAGGCCATAGTACTCCAGGAGACCTCGGAGGAAAGGATGGATTGGAAATCCAACGCCTCTCAAGAGAAAGGAAATGAAGCACACTCGCTCCCCTTTTGAAGGATTCGAGAAGTAAATCCCGCCCGCACTGGGATTAGATACGCAAGGGGAAGGGTAGCCTTGCGCCCGGAGCTTGGTCAGCTGGGCATGGGATACTGAGCATCTCTCCCAATTGCCTTTTTGGAGCCATGAGGGCAGGAGGAAGAACTGGGAGCGCTAGCCATGTTTGAGTGGTTTCTTCTAGCGAGCTCTAAGGATTTTCCACCTAGTGTGGAATGGCATCTGAGATCCAATCCCTTTATATAGATGTTTTTTATGGCCAGGGTGTTATGTGCAAAACATACTCTGACGTTTTGTATTCGTTCGACACATGGAAGCAGAAGAGACGGAGGCGCGGGAGCCAAAGGGCATGACATTAAATGAACATCCAAATATAACTCTTCGGGTCAGATGCTTTGAAGTATTTGGAGGAGGAACCCGCCTTGCAATGCCGAAGACAACCTGCGTGCCGGACACACTGTCATTGAAGCCTGGTTCGGGGGCTACTAAGGGAGTCCTGGATTAAGGGGTCCTCGGGCGTTCGGGCTGTATGACATGGGCCAGACTAATGGGCCCTAAAGATACAAGACACAAGATTTTCTCCCGTGTCCGGATGGGGCTCTCCTTGGCGTGTAAGGCAAGCTTAGCATGCGGATATGAATATTCCTTTCTCTATAAACCGACTTTGTACAACCCTAGCCCCCTCGGGTGTCTATATAAACCAGAGGGTTTAGTCCGTAGAGGCAATCATAATCATACATGCTAGACAATTAGGGTTTAGCCATTACGATCTCGTGGTAGATCAACTCTTGTAACCCCTATACTCATCAAAGTCAATCAAGCAGGATGTAGGGTATTACCTCCATCGAGAGGGCCCGAACCTGGGTAAAACATCGTGTCCCTTGTCTCCTATTACCATCAATTCTTAGACGCACAGTTCGGGACTCCCTACCCGAGATCTGCCGGTTTTGACACCGACAGTCGGACCCCTTGGCCCATCTCCTTCTCGTTCCTCCATTTTGTCCCGCCATTGCTGCAGCCATGGTGCCCTTGAGGAGGTTCTCTGCTGTCAAGAAGGGGAATGCGGCAGCAGAAGAGGTGGAGACGCCGAGGCCAGTCAGGGGGCGGGACCGCCCTTGAACAACTGCCGCCGTGCCCGGGGCGGATCGACGGGGGCGCGGGCTCCCTCCACCCACGCCCTACGCCAGGTCCGGCAGCCGCAGGAATCACTCCGCCCATGGGCTGGGCGAGGGGGACGAGGCAGCCGCGACCGAGATGGGCAGAGCGGCGCCGCCCGGCCTCCCCAAGCGTGGAGCCTTTCCGTCGATGCAGCCCGTGAGTTCATGGTGAACATGCACCGCGGTCCTTGCACCTGGCTCCAGCTCACTAACACCTTCGCGAGGGAGATGGTGGAGTGTGCACCCTGGGACTGTGGCTGCAGCCCGACGGCTGCTGCAACAGGCCCTCCTGGATGGCGACAGACTTCACCCCCTCCAGCTTCATGTTCTTGAGGCGGGGTGGAAGTCATTCGTCCTCACCCGCGGCTTGAAGGAAGGGCACACCCGACACATCCCCCTCCGATGGAAGCAGGAGCAACAACGGCTCCCCCAGCCTCAAGAGCAAGGATGAGGACTCCGACTAGGGCGCACGTGACGCCCGAGCCGACACCTTGGGGGTGGCGACTTCCGTCCGGAGTATTTATTTTGTTTTCTTATTTTTCCTGCACTGAAGCAACATGGTCCCCACGGGGGCGTGTAAGAAACTCTGGTGTTGGTGCCTTATCTTAAATGATTTTGTGGTTCGCAACTAAGTTTGATTATGGCGCTCCTCGTTTAGACCTGGCCTCGTCTTCACGATCGCATTAGTGCTCTGCATCGCTAGGACCCAGCCTCGAGCAAGCCTCAACCGTCGCTGGTATGTCAGGTCGCGATGCCTGGGACAAGGCCAGGAGGTGAGGGGCCCGAGGTCCGGTAAGAGCTCCCGAGGCATGGTGCTTAGGAGGTCCCCCTTGACGCGCAAGTGGCTCATGCGAGAGAAGAGGTTTCTTCCTCGGACGAGACCGTGAAAAGAAGGAATGCTATCAAAAAGATCACCGAGCCCTGCGAGATGGTCAACTTAGCTTTTTGGGGCGCAGCCCGAATCAGCCGCAACTCGTGTGAAGTTATCGCGACACGAGGGTGCGTCTCCTCGAAGTTTGGCCTCCTGTTTGTCTTCTATCTGCAATAGGTCAATACAGGCCCCGCGAGGGGTGCGTGAAGAATTGGTGTCCTTCATCTCTTAACAAATGCCCTCGCGGCTAAACCGTGAATTTCCTCCCCATGCTTCCTCACGAGGCTTGACTCACCTTTACATGTTTGCCAAAATGCTCTACGTCCTCAGGACCGGACCCTCGAGTGAGGCTCAGCCGCCGCTGGTATGTCAGGTCACGATGCCCGAGGCAGGGCCAGGGGGTGAGGGATCGACAGCCAGTAAGAGCCACTAAGGCGCAATGCTCAAGAGCTCCCCTTTTAACATGCAAGCGACTCGCACGGAAGATAGGCGACAGGCTTCGCTAGGATCATAGGGAGAAGGAATTCCAACTGGCAACGACACGCCACGCGGGGTGGTTGTACTTGGATTTGTTGGGAAACGTAGCATGCAATTTCGAAAAAATTCCTACGTTCACGCAAGATCTATCTAGGAGATGCATAGCAACGAGAGGGGGAGAGTATGTCTACATACCCTTGTAGACCGAAAGCGGAAGCGTTTGACAACGCGGTTGATGTAGTCGAACTTCTTCTCGTTCTGACCGATCAAGCACCGAACGTACGACACCTCCGAGTTCTGCACATGTTCAGCTCGATGACGTCCCTCAAACTCTTGATCCAGCAGAGTGTTGAGGAAGTAGATGAGTTCCGTCAGCACGACGGCGTGGTAACGGTGATGGTGAAGTGATCTGCGCAGGCCTTCGTCTAAGCACCGCGAGAATATGACCGAGGGTGTAATCTGTGGAGGAGGGCGCCGCACATGGTTAACAGATGTTATTGTGTGTTCTAGGTGCCCCTCCCCATGTATATATAGGTGGGAGAGGGAAGGGAGCAGCAAGGGGGCGCCCCAAGTAGGAGGAATCCTACTTGGGCGCCTCCCCAATTCGGCCTCCCCCCTTCCATAAGTTCCGGAGGGGGAAGGAAGGAGGAGGGAGGAGGGAAGGAAGGGGGAGGCCGAATCCCTCCCCTTCCTTCTCTCTTCCCCTCTTTCCTTCTCCTCTAGTTAGGCCCATATGGGGGGTGTAGCAGCCCCTGCTGGCTGCTGCGTTTCCCCTCTTGGCCCATTAGGCCCATATCTTTTGCCGGGGCTGCCTGGAACCCCTTCCGGTGACCCATATGTACCCGGTACCCTTCGGAACACTTCCGGTGCCCGAATACTATCGTCCTATATATATAAATCTTTACGTCTCGAATATTTCGAGTCTCCTCGTCATCCGTGATCTCATCCGGGACTCCAAACAACATTCAGTCACCAAATCACATAACTCATATAATACAAAATCGTCATCCAACATTAAGCGTGCGGACCCTACGGGTTTGAGAACTATGTAGACATGACCGAGACACCTCTCTGGTCAATAACCAATAGCGGAACCTGGATGCTCATATTGGCTCCTATATATTCTACGAAGATCTTTATTGGTCACACCGTTATGACAACATACGTTATTCCCTTTGTCCATCGGTATGTTACTTGTCCGAGACTCGATTGTCGGTATCTTCATACCTAGTTCAATCTCGTTATAGGCAAGTCTCTTTAATCGTTCCGTAATACATCATTCTGCAACTAACTCATCAGGCTTCTTATGATGTGTATTACTGAGAGGGCCCATAGATACCTCTTCGATACTCGGAGTGACAAATCCTAATCTCGATCTATGCCAACCCAACAAACACCTTCAGAGATACCTGTAGAGAATCTTTATAATCACCCAGTTACGTGTGAGGTTTGATAGCACACAAGGTATTCCTCCGGTGTCCGGGAGTTGCACATAGTCGAAGGAATATGTATTTGACATGAAGAAAGCAATAGCAGTAAAACTGAACGATCAATATGCTAAGCTAACGGATATGTATTTTCCATCACATCATTCTCCTAATGATGTGATCCCGTTTATCAAATGACAACACATGTCTATGGTTAGGAAACTTAACCATCTTTGATTAACGAGCTAGTCTAGTAGAGGCTTACTAGGGACATGGTGTTTTGTCTATGTATCCACACATGTATCAAGTTTTCGGTTAATATAATTCTAGCATGAATAATAAAAATCTATCATGATATAAGGAAATATAAAATAACAACTTTATTATTGCCTCAAGGGCATATTTCCTTCAGTCTCCCACTTGCACTAGAGTCAATAATCTAGTTCACATTGCCATGTGATTTAACACTGATAGTTCACATCTTTATGTGATTAACACCCATAGTTCACATCGCCATGTGACCAACACCCAAAGGGTTTACTAGAGTCAATAATCTAGTTCACCTCGCTATGTGATTAACACCCAAAGAGTACTAAGGTGTGATCATGTTTTGCTTGTGAGAGAAGTTTAGTCAACGGGTCTGCCACATTCAGATCTGTATGTATTTTGCAAATTTCTATGCCTACAATGCTCTGTATGGAGCTACTCTAGCTAATTGCTCCCACATTCAATACATATCTAGATTGAGACTTAGAGTCATTTAGATCAGCGTCAAAGCTTGCATTGACATAACTCTTTACGATAAACTCTTTATCACCTCCATAACCGAGAAACATTTCCTTAGTCCTCTTTAAGGTAACTAAGGATAATTTTGACCGATGTCCAGTGATCTACTCTTGGATCACTATTGTACCCCCTTGCCAAACTCATGGCAAGGTACACAATATGCCTGGTACTGATAATACCCAAGTGGAGGGAATCATCGTAGCAATTCCCAAAGGTGGAAGTGATAAGTATGGAGTGTCGAACCCACAAGGAGCTAAAGGTAAGATCAATATTCTCTCAAGTCCTATCTGCCACTAATACGACTCTACGTACACCTAACGTTTGCTTCCAACTAGAAACGAGAAATAAAACTACGTTGTGGGTATGAAGAGGATAACTTTGCATGATATCGAAGAGCTAAAATATAAAAGTAGGTGTTGTTATCATAAAGTTAGAATATATTACTAAATATTATAAATTGCGAGTGTGGAATAATGATGGGTCAGTGTGTGTAATTGTCTTAGGCAATTGTTAACAAGATCGATAGTCGTCATTGCAATTTCATATGAGGGAGAGGCATAAGCTAACATACTTTCTCTTCTTGGATCATATGCACTTATGATTGGAACTCTAGCAAGCATCCGCAACTACTAAAGATCATTAAGGTAAAACCCAACCATAACATTAAAGCATCAAGTCCCCTTTATCCCATATGCAACAACCCCCTTACTCGGGTTTATGCTTCTGTCACTCAAGGAACCCACTATAAGAGAATCATGAACGTATTGCAACACCCTACAACGGGAATCCCTCACGCTTGCATGACACAGAGGGTACAATAGGACAGCACCAAAATAAAACATACAACTCATACCAATCTAGAGCATCAATCAACCCAAAGACAAAGGACATCTACTCAAAACATCATAGGATGGCAACACATCATTGGATCATAATATGTGGCATAAAGCACCATGTTCAAGTAGGGACTACAGCGGGGTGCGGAAGAGTGGACCACATAAAAGAGATGAGGATGGTGATGATGATGGTGATGTTGATGAAGACGATCACCGCGACGATGATTCCCCTCCCGATGGCACTCTGGTGCCACCGAGAGAGAGGAGGAGAGGTTCTCCCCCTTGTGCTTCCTCCTCCACGGCCTCCCCCTGGATGGGGAGAGGTTCTCCCTCTGGTCCTTGGCCTTCATGGTGATGATGGCCTCTCCGTGATCCTCCTCTATAGCCCCCGGTGATGATGGCCCCCTCCGGCAGGGTGCCAGAGAGGGCCTAGATTGATTTCTCATGGCTACAGAGGCTTGCGGCGGCGGAACTTCCGATCTAGGTTATTTTCTGGGGGTTTCTGTATTTATAGGAATTTTTGGCGTCGGTTTCATGTCAGGGGGGTCTCCGAATTGTCCACGAGATAGGGGCCTACGCCTAGGGGGGTAGGGCGCGCCTCCACCCTCGTGGACAGCCCGAGACTCTTCTGGCCCAACTCTTTTACTCTGGGGGCTTCTTTTGGTCCATAAAAAATCGGGCACTAGGCTCTAGGTTAATAGGTTAGTCCCAAAAATCATATAAAATAGCATATAAATGCATATAAAACATCTAAGATGGATAATATAATAGCATGAATACTTCATAAATTATAGATACGTTGGAGACGTATCAGGTACACAGGATGGCATCTTTATAGAACCTATGGCTGAGGCATAGGGAATGACTTCCATTCTCTCTCTATCTTCTGCTGTGGTCGGGTTTTGAGTCTTACTCAACTTCGCACCTTGCAACACAGGCAAGAACCCTTTCTTTGACTGATTCATTTTGAACTTCTTCAAAATTTTATCAAGGTATGTGCTTTTGAAAGTCCTATTAAGCGTCTTGATCTATCTCTATAGATCTTGATGCCCAATATATAAGCAGCTTCACCGAGGTCTTTCATTGAAAACTTCTTATTCAAGTATCCTTTTATGCTATCCAGAAATTCTACATCATTTCCAATCAATAATATGTCATCCACATATAATATCAGAAATGCTACAGAGCTCCCACTCACTTTCTTGTAAATACAGGCTTCTCTGAAGTCTGTATAAAACCATATGCTTTGATCACCTCATCAAAGCGTATATTCCAACTCCGAGATGCTTGCACCAGTCCATAGATGGATCGCTGGAGCTTGCACACTTTGTTAGAACCTTTAGGATTGACAAAACCTTCTGGTTGCATCATATGCAACTCTTATTTAAGAAATGCATTAAGGAATTCAGTCTTGACGTCCATTTGCCAGATTTCATAATCATAAAATGCGGCAATTGCTAACATGATTCGGACAGACCTAAGCATCGCTATGAGTGAGAAAGTCTCATCGTAGTCAACTCCTTGAACTTGTCGAAAACCTTCCACGATAAGTCGAGCTTTGTAGACAGTAACATTGCCATCAACGTTAGTCTTCTTTTTGAAGATCCATTTTTTCTCTATGGCTAGCCGATCATCGGGCAAGTCCACCAAAGTCCATACTTTGTTCTCAGACATGGATCCTATCTCAGATTTCATGGCCTCAAGCCATCTTTCGGAATCTAGGCTCATCATAGCTTCTTCATAGTTTTTTGGTTCATCATGGTCTAGTAACATGACTTTCAGAACAGGATTTTCGTACCACTCCCATGCGGAAGATGCTCTGGTTGACCTACGAGGTTCAATAGTAAATTGATCTGAAGTTTCATGATCATCATCATTAGCTTCCTCTCAGTTGCTGTAGGCATCATGGGAACGGATTTCTATGATGAGCTACTTTCCAATTCGAGAGAAGGTACAATTACCTCATTAAGTTCTACTTTCCTCCCACTCGCTTCTTTTGAGAGAAACTCCTTCTCTAGAAAGGATCCATTCTTAGCAACAAAGATCTTGCCTTCAGATCTGTGGTAGAAGGTGTACCCAATAGTTTCTTTTGGGTATCCCATGAAGACGCACTTCTCTAATTTGGGTTTGAGCTTATCAGACTGAAGATTTTTCACATAAGCATCGCAACCCCAAACTTTAAGAAACGACAACTTAGGTTGCTTGCCAAACCACAGTTCATACAATGTCGTCTCAATGGATTTAGACGGTGCCCTATTTAATGTGAATGCAGCTGTCTCTAATGCATAACCCCAAAACGATAGTGGTGAATCAGTAAGAGACATCATAGATCGCACCATATCTAATAAAGTACGGTTACGACATTTGGACACACCTACGCTGTGGTGTTCTAGGTGGCGTGAGTTGTGAAACTATTCCAAATTGTTTTAAATGAAGGCCAAACTCATAACTCAAATATTCTCCTTCGCGATCAGAACATAGAAACTTTATTTTCTTATTACAACGATTCTCTACTTCACTGTGAAATTCTTTCAAATTTTCAAATGTTTCAGACTTGTGTTTCATCAAGTAGATATACCCATATCTGCTCAAATCATCTGTGAAGGTCAGAAAGTAATGATACCCACCGCGAGCCTCAATACTCATCGGACTGCATACAAATGTCTATGGTTAGGAAACTTAACCATCTTTGATTAACGAGCTAGTTTAGTAGAGGCGTACTAGAGACACAATGTTTTGTCTATGTATCCACACATGTATCAAGTTTCCGGTTAATACAATTCTAGCATGAATAATAAACATTTATCATGATATAAGGAAATATAAAATGACAACTTTATTATTGACTCTAGGGCATATTTCCTTCAAGATATTAATGGTCGGTGGCATGGGCCGTCGCTTGCTCGAAGTTGGGCCTCGTGAGGCGATGCGCAGTGCTATCCGCCCGTCTCCTGAAGCCACTGCATGTTGACAGGTCACAAGGTATAGGGGGCGGCGCGCGCCAGCCGAACTACTCATGATTGTTCCGTGAGGAGATGAGGCACTAAGGACTTGATGAGGTGACATGCACGGGGTCGACCCGCAAGCCAGAGCTCGATCACTTAGGTTTAATAGCGCTGTAGGGACGGACCCAAGCACATGCGTCGTTCCAATAGCCCCCGCTCATGGACGGTCAAGGGGAGAGCTGTGTGTCATGGGAATGAGTCTGACAGTAAGAGTAGGGGGTACGTAGGAGGAGGCGGTGTCCTAGCTACGGCGAGGTTGTACACACAAGTTTATGAGTTCAGGCCCCTCTTGGAGGAGGAAACAGTTGTACGTCTCGGTGCTGTGGAGGCTTGTTGACTGGATATTTGTGAAAGTTATAGAGGGTGCGAACCCTTGTGCCAGAGGAGGGGGTGGCCTATATAGAGTGCGCTTGGCCCCTCTCAGCCCTCGGCTACACAGGGTTCAAGGTGAGTTAAGACTAGGACGTTACTAGCACTACAAAAAAAGACACATCCGTGACATTTTGGGCCAAACGATTTTTTTTCTGTCATGCGTATGACACTTCTATGACGATAATTGTGACAAAACCCGGTATCATCATAGATGTGGTGGGCTCCTACTTCTATGACAAAAAATCATGAGAGAAAATGGGCTTTTCGTCCTGGGCGGGCCGGAGACGCAGCTGCATGATATTCTTTGGGCCGTCCATGACGGAAAAAAACCATGGTAGAAGCAAGGACGAGGAAAATATCAGGGAGTTCCCGGTTACGGTGGGTGGTCGGGGCCGAGCGATGCACGGAGGTTTGCGCATTTCTCTCATACACATACGCGCATGTGTGTGAGGTGTTGTGCTCTAACTGAACTCGAGCGAGGCGTTGGGCTCTAACTGAACCCGAGCGAGGCGTTGGGCTCTAATTGAACCCGAGCAATTGCACTAGCTACGTTACTGAACCCGAGCAATCGATCCCTTGCTTTTAACTGAACCCGAGTGATTCCTTTGCTACTACTTCTAACTGAAGCCGATCGAACCCTGCTGCCTCCTTCCCTTGATGAACAGTGAGTGTTTTGGGGGGGGGGGTTGGATGAATAGT
>NC_057809.1:181118768-181134417 GCF_018294505.1 Triticum aestivum
TGGGGGGTTGGATGAATAGGACCCCGTGGTAGTAGAGGCCATTGCCGCTTGATGAACAGGACCCCGATCGATCGAGCCAGTTGGGGGTGGATGAACAGGACCCCGTGGAGGGCTGGATGAACCGGGCGACTCCGTGGAGGGCTGGTTGAACAGTAGTGAAGGAAATATGCCCTAGAGGCAATAATAAAGTTATTATTTATTTCCTTATATCATGATAAATGTTTATTATTCATGCTAGAATTGTATTAACCGGAAACATAATACATGTGTGAATACATAAACAAACAGAGTGTCACTAGTATGCCTCTACTTGACTAGCTCATTAATCAAAGATGGTTATGTTTCCTAACCATGGACAAAGAGTTGTCATTTGATTAACGGGATCACATCATTAGTTGAATGATCTGATTGACATGACCCATTCCATTAGCTTAGCACCCGATCGTTTAGTATGTTGCTATTGCTTTCTTCATGACTTATACATGTTCCTATGACTATGAGATTATGCAACTCCTGTTTACCAGAGGAACAATTTGTGTGCTACCAAACGTCACAACGTAACTGGGTGATTATAAAGGTGCTCTACAGGTGTCTCCGAAGGTACTTGTTGAGTTGGCGTATTTCGAGATTAGGATTTGTCACTCCGATTGTTGGAGAGGTATCTCTGGGCCCACTCGGTAATGCACATCACTATAAGCCTTGCAAGCATTGTAACTACTGAGTTAGTTGCAGGATGATGTATTATGGAATGAGTAAAGAGACTTGCCAGTAACGAGATTGAACTAGGTATTGAGATACCGATGATTGAATCTCAGGCAAGTAACATACCGATGACAAAGGGAACAACGTATGTTGTTATGCGGTTTGACCGATAAAGATCTTCATAGAATATGTAGGAACCAATATGAGCATCCAGGTTCCGCTATTGGTTATTGACCGGAGACGTGTCTCGGTCATGTCTACATAGTTCTCGAACCCGTAGGGTCCGCACGCTTAAAGTTCGGTGACGATCGGTATTATGAGTTTTTGTGTTTTGATGTACCAAAGGTAGTTTAGAGTTCCAGATATGATCACGGACATGACGAGGAGTCTCGAAATGGTCGAGACGTAAATATCGATATATTAGGCGACTATATTTGGATACCGGAATGGTTCCGGGTGAGATCGGGAATATACCGGAGCACCGGGAGGTTATCGGAACCCCCCGGGAGGTATATGGGCCTTTGGGATTTAGTGGAAAGGAGGGGAAAGGAGCAAGGGAGGTGGGGCAACCCCCAAGCCCAATCCAAATAGGGAAGGGGGCCGGGCCCCCTTTCCTTCCTCCCTCCTTCCTCTTCCTTCCCTCTCCTACTCCAAGTTGGAAAGGGGGGAATCCTACTCCCGGTGGGAGTAGGACTCCCCTTGGCGCGCCTCTCCTTGGCCGACCGCCGCCTCCTCCTCCTTTCTCCTTTATATACGGGGGCAGGGGGCACCCCATAGACACAACAATAGATCATTGATCTCTTAGCCGTGTGCGGTGCCCCCCTGCACCATAATCCACCTAGATCATATCGTAGCAGTGCTTAGGTGAAGCCCTGCATCGGTAGCATCATCATCACCGTCACCACGCCGTCATGCTGATGAAACTCTGCTGTGAAGCTTTGCTGGATCGGAGCTCGCGGGACGTCATTGAGTTGAACGTGTGCAAAACTCGGAGGTGCCTGGATCGGTCAGATCATGAAGACATACGACTACATCAACCGTGTTTTGCTAATGCTTCCGCATTCGGTCTACGAGGGTACGTAGACATACTCTCCCCTCTCATTGCTATGCATCACCATGATCCTGTGTCTGTGCATAGGGAAATTTTGAAATTACTACGTTCCCCAACAGTGGTATTAGAACCTGGTTTTATGCATAGATGTTATATGCACGAGTAGAACACAAGTGAGTTGTGGGCGATACAAGTCATATTGCTTACCAGCATGTTATACTTTGGTTTGGCGGTATTGTTGGATGAAGCGGCCTGGACTGACATTATGCGTATGCTTACGCGAGACTGGTTCTACCGACATGCTTTGCACATAGGTGGCTGGCGGGTGTCAGCTTCTCCAACTTTAGTTGAACCAAGTATGGCTACGCCCAGTCCTTGAGAAGGTTAAAACAACACTAACTTGACGAACTATCGTTGTGGTTTTGATGCGTAGGTAAGAACGGTTCTTGCTCAGCCCGTAGCAGCCACGTAAAACTTGCAACAACAAAGTAGAGGACGCCTAACTTGTTTTTGCAGGGCATGTTGTGATGTTATATGGTCAAGACATGATGCTATATTTATTGTATGAGATGATCATGTTTTGTAACGGACTTATCGGCAACTGGCAGGAGCCATATGGTTGTCGCTTTATTATATGCAATGCAATCGCTCTGTAATTGCTTTACTTTATCACTAAGCGGTAGCGATAGTCGTAGAAGCAATAGTTCGCGAGACGACAATGATGCTACGATGGAGATCAAGGTGTCGCGCCGGTGACGATGGTGATCATGACGGTGCTTCGGAGATGGAGATCACAAGCACAAGATGATGATGGCCATATCATATCACTTATATTGATTGCATGTGATGTTTATCCTTTATGCATCTTATTTTGCTTTGTTTGACGGTAGCATTATAAGATGATCTCTCACTAAATTTCAAGGTAAAAGTGTTCTCCCTGAGTATGCACCGTTGCCAAAGTTCGTCGTGCCGAGACACCACGTGATGATCGGGTGTGATAAGCTCTACGTTCATCTACAATGGGTGCAAGCCAGTTTTGCACACACAAAATACTCGAGTTAAACTTGACGAGCCTAGCATATGCAGATATGGCCTCGGAACACTGAGACCGAAAGGTCGGCGTGAATCATATAGTAGATATGATCAACATAGTGATGTTCACCATTGTAAACTACTCCATCTCACGTGATGATCGGACATGGTTTAGTTGATTTGGATCACGTGATCACTTAGATGATTAGAGGGATGTCCATCTAAGTGGGAGTTCTTAAGTAATATGATTAATTGAACTTAAATTTATCATGAACTTAGTACCTGATAGTATTTTGCTTGTCTTTGTTGATTGTAGATAGATGGCCCGTGCTGTTGTTCCGTTGAATTTTAATGCGTTCCTTGAGAAAGCAAAGTTGAAAGATGATGGTAGAAATTACACGGACTGGGTCCGTAACTTGAGGATTATCATCATTGCTGCACAGAAGAATTACGTCCTAGAAGCACCGCTGGGTGCCAGGCCTGCTGCAGATGCTGCTGATGACGTTAAGAACGTTTGGCAGAGTAAAGCTGATGACTACTCGATAGTTCAGTGTGCCATGCTTTACGGCTTAGAACCGGGACTTCAATGACGTTTTGAACGTCATGGAGCATATGAGATGTTCCAGGAGTTGAAGTTAATATTTCAAGCAAATGCCCAGATTGAGAGATATGAAGTCTCCAATAAGTTCTATAGCTGCAAGATGGAGGAGAATAGTTCTGTTAGTGAACATATACTCAAAATGTCTGGGTATCATAATCACTTGACTCAACTAGGAGTTAATCTTCCTATTGATAGTGTCATTAACAGAGTTCTTCAATCACTGCCACCAAGCTACAAAAGCTTCGTGATGAACTATAATATGCAAGGGATGAACAAAACAATTCCCGAGCTCTTCGCAATGCTAAAGGCAGCGGAGGTAGAAATCAAGAAGGAGCATCAAGTGTTGATGGTCAACAAGACCACCAGTTTCAAGAAAAAGGGCAAAGGGAAGAAGGGGAACTTCAAGAAGAACAGCAAACAAGTTGCTGCTCAGGAGAAGAAACCCAAGTCTGGACCTAAGCCTGAGACTGAGTGCTTCTACTTCAAACAAACTGGTCACTGGAAGCGGAACTGTCCCAAGTATTTGGCGGATAAGAAGGATGGCAAGGTGAACAAAGGTATATGCGATATACATGTTATTGATGTGTACCTTACCAGAGCTCACAGTAGCACCTGGGTATTTGATACTGGTTCTGTTGCTAATATTTGCAACTCGAAACAGGGACTACAGATGAAGCGAAGACTGGCTAAGGACGAGGTGACGATGCGCGTGGGAAATGGTTCCAAAGTCGATGTGATCGCCGTCGGCACGCTACCTCTACATCTACCTTCGGGATTAGTTTTAGACCTAAATAATTGTTATTTGGTGCCAGCGTTAAGCATGAACATTATATCTAGATCTTGTTTGATGGGAGACGGTTATTCATTTAAATTTGAGAATAATGGTTGTTCCATTTATATGAGTAATATCTTTTATGGTCATGCACCCTTGAAGAGTGGTATATTTTTGTTGAATCTTGATAGTAGTGATACACATATTCATAATGTTGAAGCCAAGAGATGCAGAGTTGATAATGATAGTGCAACTTATTTGTGGCACTGCCGTTTGGGTCATATTGGTATAAAGCGCATGAAATACCGATGGACTTTTGGAATCACTTGGTACTTGCGAACCATGCCTTATGGGCAAGATGACTAAAACGCCGTTCTTCATAACTATGGAGCGATCAACAGATTTGTTGTAAATCATGCATACTGATGTATGTGTTCTGATGAATATTGAGGCTCGCGTCGGGTATCGTTATTTTCTGACCTTCACAGATGATTTGAGCAGATATGGGTATATCTACTTAATGAAACATAATTATGAAACATTTGAAAAGTTCAAAGAATTTCAGAGTGAAGTGGAAAATCATCGTAACAAGAAAATAAAGTTTCTACGATCTGATCGTGGAGGAGAATATTTTAGTTACGAGTTTGGTTTACATTTGAAACAATGCGGAATAGTTTCGCAACTCACGCCACCCGGAACACCACGGCGTAATGGTGTGTCCGAACATCGTAACCGTACTTTACTAGATATGGTGCGATCTATGATGTCTCTTACTGATTTACCGCTATTGTTTTGGGGTTATGCTTTAGAGACGGCTGCATTCACATTAAATAGGGCACCATAAAAATCCGTTGAGACGACGCCTTATGAACTATGGTTTGGCAAGAAACCAAAGTTGTCGTTTCTTAAAGTTTGGGGCTGCGATGCTTATGTGGAAAAGCTTCAACCTGATAAGCTCGAACCCAAGTCGGAAAATTGTGTCTTCATAGGATACCCAAAAGAAACAGTTGGGTACACCTTCTATCACAGACCCGAAGGCAAGACTTTTGTTGCTAAGAATGGATCCTTTCTAGAGAAGGAGTTTCTCTCAAAAGAAGTGAGTGGGAGGAAAGTAGAACTTGATGAGGTAACTGTACCTGCTCCCTTATTGGAAAGTAGTTCATCATACAAACCGGTTCCCGTGACATCTACACTAATTAGTGAGGAAGCTAATGATGATGATCATGAAACTTCAGATCAAGTTACTACAGAACCTCGTAGGTCAACCAGAGTAAGATCCGCACCAGAGTGGTACGGTAATCCTGTTCTGGAGGTCATTTTGCTAGACCATGACGAACCTACGAACTATGAGGAAGCAATGATGAGCCCAGATTCTGTAAAATGGCTTGAGGCCATGAAATCTGAGATGGGATCCATGTATGAGAACAAAGTGTTGACTTTGGTTGACTTTCCCGATGATCGGCAGGCCATCGAAAATAAATGGATCTTCAAGAAGAAGACATATGCTAATGGTAATGTTACTGTCTACAAAGCTCGACTTGTTGCGAAAGGTTTTCGACAAGTTCTAGGAGTTGACTACGATGAGACCTTCTCACCCGTAGCGATGCTTAAGTCCGTCCGAATCATGCTAGCTATTGCCGCATTTTATGATTATGAAATTTGGCAAATGGATGTAAAGACTGCATTCCTGAATGAATTTCTGGAAGAAGAGTTGTATATGATGCAACCTGAAGGTTTTATCGATCCAAAAGGTGCTAACAAAGTGTGCAAGCTCCAGCGATCCATTTATGGACTGGTGCAAGCCTCTCGGAGTTGGAATAAACGCTTTGATAGTGTGATCAAATCATATGGTTTTATACAGACTTTTGGAGAAGCCTGTATTTACAAGAAAGTGAGTGGGAGCTCTGTAGCATTTCTAATATTATATGTGGATGATATATTATTGATTGGAAATGATATAGAATTTCTAGATAGCATAAAAGGATACTTGAATAAGAGTTTTTCAATGAAAGACCTCGGTGAAGCTGCTTACATATTGGGCATCAGGATCTATAGAGATAGATCAAGGCGCTTAATTGGACTTTCACAAAGCACATACCTTGACGAAGTTTTGAAGAAGTTCAAAATGGATCATGCAAAGAAAGGGTTATTGCCTGTGTTACAAGGTGTGAAGTTGAGTAAGACTCAATGCCCGGCCACTGCAGAAGATAGAGAGAAAATGAAAGATGTTCCCTATGCTTCAGCCATAGGCTCTATCATGTATGCAATGCTGTGTACCAGACCTGATGTGTGCCTTGCTATTAGTTTAGCAGGGAGGTACCAAAGTAATCCAGGAGTGGATAACTGGACAGCGGTCAAGAACATCCTGAAATACCTAAAAAGGACTAAGGATATGTTTCTCGTTTATGGGGCTGACAAAGAGCTCATCGTAAATGTAACATCCCAAATTTTCAATTTGGAATGTTATACATTAGGTCATCATGCATATCATATTTTTCTCGCATTTTCCGATCCTAGAAAATTTCACGCAACTCAAGGACCCTTGGAGAGAGTTGGAGATTTCGTTATTCTCATATTTGAGTTCTCTCAAATTTGAAAAGAGGATCATTTGATTTATTTATTTTATCTTCAATTATTTTCCAGTGTCAACAATAAGGAGAGAGGGAATAATATGACTTTCCCAAATTTAGGAAAAAATGAAGATTTAATAAATAAATCCATTTTGGTTTTTGCCGGAGTTTTATTTGCGTTTTATTTGCCTTAGGGAAAAATGCGTGTTTTAAAAAAATTGCATTTTAGGCCCCGAGTAAAGTTTATTTTGTTCGACTCATTTTTAGGAGTCGGGGAAAGTTTACTTTATTAATTTTGGAGTTCATTTAGATTTTTTTTATTTTTTTTCTCTGCGCGCGAGACCGTTTTAAAAAAAAAAACTGCAGCGCCTTGGGCCAAAGGCCCAAGCTGCTAGCCGCCGGCCGGCCAAGGCCACAAGGCCACCGCGCGCGCACGCACCAAGGGGGCCAGGGAGCCACTCCTTTTTCCTTGTCCTAGTAGGACTCTTTTCCTACTTCGTTTATTCCGTATCTAATCCTAGATCTATTCCTAATCCTAATCTATTTCTTGTCCCCTACCCCAAGCAAAACCCTCCCCTCCCCAATATAAATACCCAAGCACCCCCCCCTCTAAACCATCAAACCAACACCTCTCCTCTCCTCCGCCCCTCACCGCGCCACCCAACGCCGCCGCCACCCTCACCGCGCCACCCCACCCAACGCCGCCGCCTTACGCCGCCGCCGGAGCCCTCGCTCTTCGAGGTACTAGCCCCGCGCCGCGTCACCTTTTCTTTTCTCGGATCGTTTTCTTCTAATCGTTCCGATTCTTTTCTTCTCTAAACCGTTCCGGTTTTCTAGATCGGTTTTTCGTTCGGTTTTCTTCTCCGAAACCCTAGATCGGATTCGTTTTCTTTTCCGATTTAGTTGCCTTTGGACCGTTCGCCGGACCGTTCGTCTTAACGAACGTGATCACCTAATCGCCTCGGTTAATGAACGTCTGTTCGTTTAACCGTTCGTCGTTCTCTTTTCTCGTCGGATTTATTCCGCGATTCTTCCGATCGTGATTTCAGATCCGATCTTCTTTCTAGTCTATCTTTCCACACGTTTGTCGGAATCAGGTGATTCAAATGCCTGGAGTTTCGCCTCGAAACCGCCGTTCCGACTAACCAACTTAAACTAAGTTTTGTTACTGTAAAAAATTTGACCTAGTTTCAACTTGCTAGAACCGAGTTGTTTTCTTTCGTCGTTTGACTTTCGTTGCTTTATTTGATTCGATTCTTTTGCAACCAGGGTTCTTAAGTTGAACTCTCTGGTTAGATCTTTTATTCGAGATTTCCCTGTGCATTAGATGAGTACTTATTGTATGCTTGTTGTTTGTCTGCGTTAGATCACCCGGAGTGCACCGCTTGTTACTTCGAATCTCTAGGTCACGCGGATCATCAGCAAGGCAAGTAACACTTGATCATATCTTTCCTACTACCCAGTTTTATTGCATTAGATCCAACCCTCAAACACTTGCATTGTTTAGGATCTAAATTAAATTGTGGGATTGGGAAGTAGAATTGAGGTAGTACCTATTACCTGTTACTTATGAAACCTTGGGAGTTACTTCTACGTTTGCTTATTATGCTATGCTATGCTAGTAGACGTGGATTGGGTGAGTGATATCCATGGCAGATGTGAGATTGATAATTTTAATGGTTTATCTAAGGTGGCAACTTAAACACACATCTGGGTGGATTGAGGCACCTGATGTCTATCAGGACTTGCCTGTTTTTTTTTGGACCGCCACCCAGGCTCAAAGGGATCATAAGATATTTCAAACTGGAAACTTCCGTGTGCAGCCACATGCTACTATGGGCTCTAGCATAGTTGACTAAGTTGTGCGAACTCTTACGGGGTGGACTAGCAGATGTAGGGGATGTAGGTGTACCGGTCTACCCCACATGTAAGGTGCTAGTGCTTCTGAAAGACTATGTCTCGGTCATCCGTTTCTCAAACACCATGTAGTGCGAGAAAACAAACGGAGGCGATCGAGTCATGTGGGAAAAAGTGCGCAAACCTCTGCAGAGTAACAAACTAATCATGATTAGCCGTGTCCCCGGTTATGGACAACTTGAGTATCTAGTACTTGAATATCATTGTGAATCTCAACATGTTACCTCTAATAAAAGCTATTGGGTTTTAATGAGTACTTTTAATTGGGATTGAGGATGCTGTCAACCATTCTCAATGTTCAACAACCACCATGATAGTTAAACAAAATTATTCCTTTGATGTAGGGAAAAATTGGCTTTTCGCAAAACTGTAACCATAGAGCCTTACCACCAGCCAAATATGCATGTAGTTTAGGCTTATTGTTTCATTACTCTCTATGTGTTACATTGCCAGCATATTCCATGTGCTGACCCGTTTTCGGGCTGCAACTTTCATGTTGCAGACTTTTCAGACGACGAGTAAGGAATTTAGGTCGTGGTTCTATACTCAGTGATGCCGATGGAGTTGATGGACTCACTTATCTTCCAAGCCTTCCGCTGTTATCGTTATTAGATGGCCTTAAGCCATGATTATTGTAATAAGTTCTTTTGAGCCATCGATGTAATAAGAGTGTGATTGCAACTCTGCTATAAATCCTCGATGTACTGTGTGGTGTCAGCATTACTGATCCAGGGATGACATCGTAGCACAGTAGACGTGATCCATTCGTGTCAGGTCGCTACAGAGATGGTATCAGAGCACACGCTGACTGTAGGACACGACCACTAAGTTAAAGCCATAGATCACTATTCTCTCCTCATTTTCTAACTCCTCATCTATTCTACTCTTTAGGATGAAGGACGTGAAGATTAAGTACACCCAACCGGATGAAGGCACACCATTTGGATTTCACTTGAAGGAAGTTACCAAGTACCTGAACATTGGACTACCAAGTTTCACCGGGACTTTCAACGCCACTCTGCCTGAAGAGGAGCGCTGGAAGATTCACGCTCACGTTCCAGGAAGGACATTCGCCCCAATCACCAAGCCTATAGATAGTGTTTTCAGTGCACCAACTTGGAGTCTGGGAAAGAGCATGGCAGCTCATATCACCATAGGACGCATTGGAGAAGTTTATCAAGAAGACCTCAAGGACACCATCTACCAGATTTGCGGACGCCGAGATGACAAATGGGACATAGTTAGCACCAAGAAGGATAGATCCATTGCAGCTTTTATCCAGGAGTTAAACCAGCACATTCGACGCCAGGAGAACCAGATGTGCAATGATATGTTGGAGTTGCAGAATGCAAAGGGAAGGATCATCGAACTTGAAGGAGAACTAAAGACTACACGCAAGGACTACATGGACGAGATCGTAGGTCTAGCAAGACACAATAACGATCTTAAGTATGAGATCAAAGAACTCAAGAGGAAGTTAGCATCCCAGGAGGAAGACGAGTACGTCGCATGTCCAGACAACTACATCATCCTCGACGACACTGATTCGGATCCAAGTGAACCCGATTTTGAAGACGAAGCTGGAGCAGACATCATGGAATCTTCCACCGGTTCAAATTAGTAGAAGTCCCCCACATATTAGTAGTATTTTTCCCCCCATGTAAACATTATAGTACACGCACTTGCGATAGTTAGATCGTTGTAAGCCTTGTTTGATTGAATGGAGTGATTTTGTGTGCATTTGCTCATGTGCATTTGGGTAGTGATTCCCCTTAGACCTCATTCTATTCTAAATTTCTCTTCTTTTCTAAACCCATCAGATGCCTCCGAGACGTGACCCCGAATTCGTTTTCCCGCCAGAGATCACCCAACTGATCCAGCAGTAGAACACCCTGATTCAAACATTGGTGCAGAACCAGGGCAACAACAACAACAACCCACCACCACCACCTGCGGATCATTTGACTCGTTTCCTTAGACTAAATCCGCCGGTGTACTCCAGTAGCACCGAGCCGATTGTAGCAGATGATTGGCTCCGCAAGATAGGAAGGGAGTTGACCACTGCAGGATGCACAGATGGAGAAAGAGTGAAGTTTGCAGCACATCAGCTTGAAGGACCCGCAGCCGCATGGTGGGAGAATTTCACAGTCACTTACCCGGTAGACACTGTCACATGGGATCAATTTCAGCAAGCTTTTCGCACGGCCCATGTCTCAGCAGGAGCCATGGCCATGAAGAAGCGTGAGTTTCGCAACTTACGCCAAGGAGGAAGGACTGTTGGCCAGTATGTGGATGACTTTAGCAAATTAGCACGTTATGCCCCAGATGACATTGCTACAGATGCGGCTAAACAAGAGAAGTTTCTAGAAGGACTGAATGATGAGTTCAGCATGCCGTTGATGGTAGCAAGTTTCAATAACTACCAGGAGTTAGTAGACCGAGCCCTTATGATTGAAGGAAAGCAGCAGCAAATTGAGAACCGTAAGAGGAAGTATGGACAGGTGAAGTATAACTCTGGAGCCCAGCAGAAGCCCCGTTTTACCCCTAAACCGGGATTTAAGTTTCAGCACACCCATGGAGGAGGTAGCTCGCACAACCATAATGGCCACAAGAATGGTAATGGGAATGAAGGAAGTAACGGCCAGAACCGAACAACCCCATCCACCCCAACCAAGAGAGACCTGAGTCAAGTCACCTGTTTCAAGTGTTCGAAGACCGGACATTATGCCAATGAATGTCCTGAAGGCCAGAATGGAAATGGCAATGGAAGCTCTGGGAAGAAGCCCAACCCTTTCAATAGGGGACAGGTGAACCACATTGATGCGGAGGAGATTGAAGATCAGCCCGATGCAGTAATCGGTAAGTTTTTGGTTAAGTCATTTACTGCACTCGTTCTTTTTGATACTGGTGCATCGCATTCATACATATCAAGGGGATTTGTGGAAAAGTATAGCCTGCCCACTAGGATTCTTAAAACACCTATGCTAGTAAGCTCGCCAGGAGCAGAATACATGGCCAGACAAGGATGTTTTCAAGTACCATTGAGTATAGGAAGGCATGTATTCCCAACGGATTTAATTATTCTGGAATCCCAAGGTCTGGATGTGATTCTTGGTATGGATTGGCTGTCGATGTATGGAGGAAACATCGATTGCGCCAGTAAGACAATTTTGCTTACCACACCAGAAGGAAGAAGGATCAAGTATGTATCCCGGCATGTGCCAAACAGGACACAAGTGAATTGCTTATCAGGAGTTGTGCAGGAAGAAGTACCAGTGGTGAAGGATTTTCCTGATGTATTTCCTGAGGAATTACCAGGCATGCCACCGGATAGAGACATTGAGTTTTTGATTGAGTTATTGCCAGGTACAGGCCCAATATCGAAGCGACCGTACCGGATGCCAGCAAAGGATTTGTTGGAAATTAAGAATCAGATTAAGGAGTTATTGGATAAAGGTTATATACGCCCAAGTTCTTCACCTTGGGGATCACCCGTTTTGTTAGTGGAGAAGAAGGATGGATCTTTGAGAATGGTTGTTGATTATCGTGAATTGAATGCGGTAACAATCAAGAACAAGTACCCACTACCAATGATAAATGATCTGTTTGATCGTTTGCAAGGAGCCAAAGTGTTTTCCAAGATCGACTTGCGATCAGGGTACCATCAGTTGAAGATTCGGGAGCAAGACATACCCAAGACTGCATTTACCACGAGATATGGACTGTACGAGTATACCGTTATGTCATTTGGACTGACTAACGCACCAGCTTATTTCATGAACCTGATGAACAAAGTGTTTATGGAGTTTTTGGATAAGTTCGTCGTGGTGTTCATAGATGACATTTTGATTTTCTCGAAGAATGAAGAGGAACACAAGGAACAATTGCGATTGGTTTTGGAGAAGCTAAGAGGACATCAGTTATACGCCAAGTTCAGCAAATGTGAGTTTTGGCTAAAGGAAGTTGGATTTCTCGGACATGTTATATCCGGAGAAGGAATAGCAGTTGACCCCACAAAGGTTGAGACCGTAACTAATTGGGAAGCACCAACGACAGTTGGAGAGATTCGGAGTTTTCTTGGACTCGCAGGATACTACCGAAGATTCATTGAGAATTTCTCAAGGATTGCTAAGCCTATGACTGAATTGTTGAAGAAAGATAACAAATTCATATGGACTGAGGACTGTGAGGCAAGTTTTCAGGAGTTGAAGAAAAGATTGGTTACCTCACCAGTTTTGATATTGCCAGATCAGACTAAGGATTATGAGGTGTATTGCGACGCTTCACGTCGAGGACTTGGAGCAGTGCTTATGCAGGAAGGAAGAGTTGTTTCGTATGCTTCACGACAACTTAAGCCCCATGAGTTGAATTATGCCACTCATGATTTGGAGTTAGCAGCCGTTGTGCATGCCCTGAAGACGTGGAGACATTTTCTCATTGGAAATCATTGTGAAGTATATACGGATCACAAGAGTCTGAAGTACATCTTCACACAGAAGGAATTGAATCTCAGACAAAGGAGATGGTTAGAACTTATCAAGGATTATGATATGAGATTGCATTATCACCCCGGAAAGGCTAATGTCGTAGCAGACGCATTGAGCCGTAAAAGCCACGTCAATACCCTAATGATGGGAGGAATACCCAATGAGTTAGCCGAGGACCTTCGAGAGCTATGTTTGGAAATAGTTCCGAGAGGCTATGTAGCAACATTGGAGATTCAGTCGACACTGATGGACAAAATCAGAGAAGCCCAAAAGGCAGATAAGGAAGTTGCCTCTATAAAGGAGAAAATGGGCAAAGGAAAGGCTAAAGGATTTCGTGAGGATGAACACGATACCCTATGGTTTGAAGACTGTGTTTATGTGCCCAATAACCCAGAAATCAGGAAGTTGATTTTACAAGAAGCCCATGATTCACCCTATTCGATTCACCCAGGAAATACCAAGATGTATTTGGAATTGAAGAACACTTTCTGGTGGACCGGAATGAAGAAGGATATTGCGGAGTATGTAGCAATTTGCGATGTATGTCAGAGAGTAAAGGCAGAACATCAGAAGCCAGCAGGATTGTTACAACCGTTGCCGATACCCGAATGGAAGTGGGATAAACTAGGCATGGATTTCATCACAGGTTTGCCAAAGACCCGTTCAGGATATGACTCGATTTGGGTTATAGTCGACCGTTTAACAAAGGTAGCTCATTTCATTCCAGTCAAGACTACCTATAGCAGTGCTAAGTTGGCAAAGATATACATGACCAGAATTGTGTGTTTACACAGAGTTCCGAGGAGCATCGTATCAGATAGAGGAACCCAGTTTACCTCGAAATTTTGGAACCAGTTGCACGAGACATTGGGAACTAGATTGGAATTCAGTACAGCTTTCCACCCACAGACCGATGGACAGACTGAGAGAGTCAATCAGATTTTGGAAGATATGCTGAGAGCTTGTGCACTAGATTATGGATCTAGCTGGGATGATAATTTGCCGTATGCAGAATTTTCCTACAACAACAGTTACCAAACCAGCTTGAAGATGGCACCTTTCGAGGCTCTGTATGGAAGAAGGTGCAGGACACCGTTGTCATGGGACGAAACTGGAGATCGTCAGTTGTTTGGACCAGATTTGATTAAGGAGTCTGAACAGAAGGTTAAGTTGATTCGAGACAGGCTCAAGGTAGCCCAGTCCAGACAGAAGAGCTATGCCGATTCAAAGCGCAAAGCGATTGAGTATGAAGTTGGAGACAGAGTATATCTCAGAGTATCCCCGCTTCGAGGAGTTAAGCGTTTTGGAGTTAAAGGAAAGTTAGCACCCCGTTTCGTTGGACCATATAAGATTTTGCAACGTATGGGAGAAGTTGCTTATAAGTTGGAATTGCCAGAAGGACTGTCAGGAGTTCATGATGTATTCCATGTTTCTCAGTTGAAGAAATGTCACCCAGAGATAGCAGAGGTACCGTTAAGAGACACAGTGCCACTGGAAGCAATTCAGTTGAAGGATGACTTGACATATGAGGAAAAACCTGCTAAGATTCTCGATTATGCCAGCAGAGTTACCCGCAGCAAAGTTATCAAGTTTTGTAAAGTTCAGTGGAGCCACCACACTGAGGATGAAGCCACCTGGGAAAGAGAGGAAGTTTTGCTCAAGGACCACCCTCACCTATTTTCTGGCCAACCCGAATCTCGAGGGCGAGATTCATCTTAAGGGGGTAGGTTTGTAACATCCCAAATTTTCAATTTGGAATGTTATACATTAGGTCATCATGCATATCATATTTTTCTCGCATTTTCCGATCCTAGAAAATTTCACGCAACTCAAGGACCCTTGGAGAGAGTTGGAGATTTCGTTATTCTCATATTTGAGTTCTCTCAAATTTGAAAAGAGGATCATTTGATTTATTTATTTTATCTTCAATTATTTTCCAGTGTCAACAATAAGGAGAGAGGGAATAATATGACTTTCCCAAATTTAGGAAAAAATGAAGATTTAATAAATAAATCCATTTTGGTTTTTGCCGGAGTTTTATTTGCGTTTTATTTGCCTTAGGGAAAAATGCGTGTTTTAAAAAAATTGCATTTTAGGCCCCGAGTAAAGTTTATTTTGTTCGACTCATTTTTAGGAGTCGGGGAAAGTTTACTTTATTAATTTTGGAGTTCGTTTAGATTTTTTTTATTTTTTTTCTCTGCGCGCGAGACCGTTAAAAAAAAAACTGCAGCGCCTTGGGCCAAAGGCCCAAGCTGCTAGCCGCCGGCCGGCCAAGGCCACAAGGCCACCGCGCGCGCACGCACCAAGGGGGCCAGGGAGCCACTCCTTTTTCCTTGTCCTAGTAGGACTCTTTTCCTACTTCGTTTATTCCGTATCTAATCCTAGATCTATTCCTAATCCTAATCTATTTCTTGTCCCCTACCCCAAGCAAAACCCTCCCCTCCCCAATATAAATACCCAAGCACCCCCCCCTCTAAACCATCAAACCAACACCTCTCCTCTCCTCCGCCCCTCACC
>NC_057809.1:181135306-181210307 GCF_018294505.1 Triticum aestivum
GAAACTTCCGTGTGCAGCCACATGCTACTATGGGCTCTAGCATAGTTGACTAAGTTGTGCGAACTCTTACGGGGTGGACTAGCAGATGTAGGGGATGTAGGTGTACCGGTCTACCCCACATGTAAGGTGCTAGTGCTTCTGAAAGACTATGTCTCGGTCATCCGTTTCTCAAACACCATGTAGTGCGAGAAAACAAACGGAGGCGATCGAGTCATGTGGGAAAAAGTGCGCAAACCTCTGCAGAGTAACAAACTAATCATGATTAGCCGTGTCCCCGGTTATGGACAACTTGAGTATCTAGTACTTGAATATCATTGTGAATCTCAACATGTTACCTCTAATAAAAGCTATTGGGTTTTAATGAGTACTTTTAATTGGGATTGAGGATGCTGTCAACCATTCTCAATGTTCAACAACCACCATGATAGTTAAACAAAATTATTCCTTTGATGTAGGGAAAAATTGGCTTTTCGCAAAACTGTAACCATAGAGCCTTACCACCAGCCAAATATGCATGTAGTTTAGGCTTATTGTTTCATTACTCTATATGTGTTACATTGCCAGCATATTCCATGTGCTGACCCGTTTTCGGGCTGCAACTTTCATGTTGCAGACTTTTCAGACGACGAGTAAGGAATTTAGGTCGTGGTTCTATACTCAGTGATGCCGATGGAGTTGATGGACTCACTTATCTTCCAAGCCTTCCGCTGTTATCGTTATTAGATGGCCTTAAGCCATGATTATTGTAATAAGTTCTTTTGAGCCATCAATGTAATAAGAGTGTGATTGCAACTCTGCTATAAATCCTCGATGTACTGTGTGGTGTCAGCATTACTGATCCAGGGATGACATCGTAACACAGTAGACGTGATCCATTCGGGTCAGGTCGCTACAGTAAATGGTTACATTGATGCAAGCTTTGACACTGATCCGGATGATTCCAAATCGCAAACCAGATATGTGTTCATATTGAACGGTGGAGCTGTTAGTTGGAGCAGTTCTAAACAAAGTGTCATGGCGAGATCTACATGTGAAGCGGAGTACATTGCTGCTTCGGAAGCAACGAATGAAGGAGTCTGGATGAAGGAGTTCATATCCGATCTAGGTGTCGTACCTAGTGCATCGGGTCAAATGAAAATATTTTGTGATAATACTGGTGCAATTGCCTTGGCAAAGGAATCCAGATTTCACAAGAGAACCAAGCACATCAAGAGACGCTTCAACTCCATCCGGGATCAAGTCCAGGTGGGAGACATAGAGATTTGCAAGATACATACGAATATGAATGTTGCAGACCTGTTGACTAAACCTCTTCCACGAGCAAAACATGATCAACACCAAGGCTCCATGGGTGTTAGAATCATTACTGTGTAATCTAGATTAGACTGAAGGAAATATGCCCTAGAGGCAATAATAAAGTTATTATTTATTTCCTTATATCATGATAAATGTTTATTATTCATGCTAGAATTGTATTAACCGGAAACATGATACATGTGTGAATACATAGACAAACAGAGTGTCACTAGTATGCCTCTACTTGACTAGTTCGTTAATCAAAGATGGTTATGTTTCCTAACCATAGACATGA
This sequence comes from Triticum aestivum, assembly GCF_018294505.1. Lineage (NCBI taxonomy): Eukaryota > Viridiplantae > Streptophyta > Magnoliopsida > Poales > Poaceae > Triticum > Triticum aestivum. Next base: position 181,136,898 of record NC_057809.1, read on the forward strand.
GTTGTCATTTTATTAACGGGATCACATCATTAGGAGAATGATGTGATTGACTTGACCCATTCCGTTAGCTTAGCACTTGATCGTTTAGTATGTTGCTATTGCTTTCTTCATGACTTATACATGTTCCTATGACTATGAGATTATGCAACTCCCGTTTACCGGAGGAACACTTTTTGTGCTACCAAACGTCACAACGTAACCGGGTGATTATAAAGGTGCTCTACAGGTGTCTCCGAAGGTACTTGTTGAGTTGGCGTATTTCGAGATTAGGATTTATCACTCCGATTGTCAGAGAGGTATCTCTAGGCCCACTCGGTAATGCACATCACTATAAGGCTTGCAAGCATTGTAACTAATGAGTTAGTTGCGGGATGATGTATTACGAAACGAGTAAAGAGACTTGACGGTAACGAGATTGAACTAGGTATTGAGATACCGACGATCAAATCTCGGGCAAGTAACATACCGATGACAATGGGAACACCATATGTTGTTATGCGGTTTGACCGATAAAGATCTTCGTAGAATATGTAGGAACCAATATGAGCATCCAGGTTACGCTATTGGTTATTGACTGGAGACGTGTCTCGGTCATGTCTACATAGTTCTCGAACCCGTAGGGTTCGCACGCTTAAAGTTTGGTGACGATCGGTATTATGAGTTTTTGTGTTTTGATGTACCAAAGGTATTTCGGAGTCCCAAATATGATCACGGACATGACGAGGAGTCTCGAAATGGTCGAGATGTAAAGACCGATATATTGGATGACTATATTTGGATACCGGAATGGTTCCGGGTGAGATCGGGAATATACCGGGGCACCGGGAGTTTATCGGAAACCCCCGGGAGGTATATGGGCCTTATTGGGTTTTAGTGGAAAGGAGGGGAAAGGAGCAAGGGAGGTGGCGCCCCCAAGTCCAATCTGAATTGGGAATGGGGCCGGCCCCCCTTTCCTTCCTCTTCCTTCCCTCTCCTACTCCAAGTTGGAAAGGGGGGAATCCTACTCCTGGTGGAGTAGGACTCCCCTTGGCGCGCCTCTCCGTGGCCGGCCGCCTCCTCCCCCTTGCTCCTTTATATACGGGGCAGGGGGCACCCCATAGACACATCAATAGATCATTGATCTCTTAGCCGTGTGCGGTGCCCCCCTCCACCATAGTCCACCTCGATCATATCGTAGTGGTGCTTAGGCGAAGGCCTGCATCGGTAGCATCATCATCACCATCACCATGCCGTCGTGTTGACGAAACTCTCCTGTGAAGCTTTGCTGGATCGGAGCTCGCGGGACATCATCGAGTTGAACGTGTGCAAAACTCGGAGGTGCGGTGCGTTTGGTACATGGATCGGTCGGATCGTGAAGACGTACGACTACATCAACCGCGTTGTGCTAACGCTTCCGCATTTGGTTTACGAGGGTACGTAGACATACTCTCCCCTCTCATTGATATGCATCACCATGATCATGTGTGTGTGCGTAGGGAAATTTTGAAATTACTACGTACCCCAACAAGTAGCCGAAGGAGGGCTGGATGAACAGTAGCCCATTGAGGGGTGGTTGAACAGGACCCCGTGGAGAGGGCTAGTTGAACAGTAGCTGGTGGAGGAGTGGTGGAGGCTGGATGAACAGGAGCCCGATGAACAGTCGCAGGTGGAGGCTAGAGGAGGTCGACGATGGATAAACAGTATCCCATGGAGGCATCAACGGTGGTGATGAACAGTATCCCGTGGAGTCCCGTTTTGTGGTACGCCACACCCCTCCCGATGAACAGGACCCCCGTTTCGACCGTAGCGCTCCAACACAAGTCCGTTTCCTTCATTTGCAGTAGGCCACACCCCTCCCGGTCAACAGGACCCCGTTTCGACCGTAGGAGGTCCAAGAGAAGTATGTTTCCTCCGTTTTGCGGTACGCCAGACCCCTCCCGATGAACAGGATCCTGTTTCGACCGTGGTCGGTCGAACACATGGCCGTTTCCTCCGTTATATGGTATGCCAGGCCTTGTTTCGATCAGCTATTTCGTCCAAGCCGGTTGGCTCCTGATGAACACGATGACGATGCAGTTTCTCCATTCTGACCCAGCCATGTACACGAGCCCTGGCCGTACGTATGCGCGAGTAGGCGTTCGAGACCCCGCCCGTATGTACGTACGTGGCCGTATTTACTTTCTTGCACCCTGGCCGCTGTACGTACGTGTACACGATTTTAACGGGACCGCGTGGCATGCTACATGTGCGCCTCTACTACAACACGTGCGCGCCTCTACTACGACACGTGCCCTTCCTTACACTGCCACGGTTCATCGCTGCAGCCTGCAGATAGACAGATCGACTAGTATGTACGTACACTTTCGCGACCAGAATGACAAAGCTACATACACTTTGACTAGGTGGGTCCCGACTGTCAGACACTTCCTTGCATGTGAAGATGTAGCTGCTGGGTCCCAGCAGTCAGGGGGAAACATTTTTTTCATGAAATACGGTGGCCCGTCCGATGGGTCCCTGCTGTCAAGTGGAGGAATCATTATTTTCCATGTAATAAGTAGGCACTTCCTTGCTGCGGCCGTGGACCCAGCTGTCAGCCTCTCCACACACAGTACTCTTCCGATGGAAGTTGTTCCTTGACCACATTGACCACGCCGCCCCGAGAGCACCAAGGCAGTGGACGACGGCAAGGCCTAGGAAGGGGACGACGCGAAGCCGGGGAAGACACGGAAGTGGATGCCCACGCAGAGAGGAGTATGAGGGTTCACTGGTTCGGCTTTAGTGTGAGGCTGCCGTCGCCGCAGAATAACAGGGGGTGTGGGTGAGTGGAGGGATGGCCTGGCCAGCAGTGGGAGTAGTAGGGGGCGGTGAGGCCTCCGCGGCAGCACAACCAGCCACGGGAGGCAGGAGCAGGCGGCACGACCAGCGCTGCTTTGGGCGGCTGGAGCAAGAAGACTAGGCGTTGAAGAAGCACTACGACCATTGGATGGACATCGTACGGTCACTAGAGATAGAATCGTTCATATTGACTAAGTTGACAAAGCCCTCCGTCCCCTTCAACTTAGTACGCCCACAAGTCAGCCTCCCACTATGCTGGGTCCCAGCTAGCAGGGGGAGTATTCTTTTTTTGTGCGTAATAAGGAGGCACTTCCTTGCGTGCGAAGATATAGCAGGCGGGTCCGAGCTGCTAGCGCGGGGAACATTTTTTTTGCGAAATACAGAGGCCCTTCCGGCGGGTCACAGCTGTCAGGTGGAGGAATCATTATTTTGCGCGTAATAAGGAGGCATTTCCTTGTGCGCGGCCATGGGCCTAGCTGTCAGCCTCTCCACGTACCGTCCACTTCCGATGGATGTCGTTCGTTGACCACGTTGACCACACCGCGCCGAGAGCACCAGGGCGGTGGACAACGGCGAGGCCTAGGAAGGGAACGACATGGAGCCAGGGAAGACACGACAGTGGATGCCCACATTGAGGGGAGTATGAGCGCTGACTGGTCGACTACCGGGTGAGGCTGACGTTGCTGGAAAATAATAGGATGTGCAGGTGGGTAGAGGGATGGCCTCGTGGCAGCACAGCCGGCCATGGGAGGAGGGAGCAGGCAGTCCCACCGGCGCTGGTTTGGGTGGCTGGAGCAGGAAGATCAGAGATTGAAGAAGCACGGCGGCCGTTGGATGGACACCCAACAGTCACTGCTCCCTGTTGACTAAGTTGACAAAGCCTTGCGTACGCGTCAATTTTTTTAGGACAACGTCATCATGAACCTAGTAGGCCCAGAAGTCAGCCTCCAAATCTGTTGAAAATAGCATACATCCCATTAGCCATTATTTTCAATAATTTACAGCCCATTTGCTAATTCTTAAGGATATTTTAAGCCCATATTCTTTTTATTAGCATTACAAACCATATATTCTGGGCACTGCTAAAAAATTCAATGAAATTTTTCTTATTTTGGTGGGGTCTGAACGTTTTTTATCATGAAATTTTGAGTCAAATTAAAAAATAATTTTTAAAAAATTATATCAAAATAAAATTCAAAAAACAATTCTTTGCAAAAAAATGAAATTTAAAATCTTAACTAGCAAGATGCCCGTGCGTTGCACAGAACATGAAGATGCATTTGTATGAGTAGTTTATCTTATGGGAGAAGACGATATTTTAATGTAATTGCGAGTTGGCTTTGGTTTTTATAAGATTAGAGAGTAGAGAAATCTAGAAAAATGATATTTTAATGTAATTGCCGGTTGGCTTTGGTTTAAAAATTTACAGCCCATTTCTTACAACTTATAGCCCATTTTCTCGGGGAAGCCAATTTCTTACTACTTACATCCCTCCTCGTCTTGAAAGATTTGCAGCCCAGCAGGGCTGAGAAAAGCAAGTAGGCCTCGGTTTTAGTATTCTACAAAAAAAAGAACTAGTCTAGCCATTTTCAGAAAGAAAAAAAGATATCAACTGGGCTCATCATGTGCTTAAATAAAAGCGTAAGCGTGGGCTAGACGGGCCACAGCCCCCACACAACGCGCAGTTGAGCTCCGTCTCTGAAACTAAAAAACAACTGGGCGAGCTGTTGGGTCCCTGGTGTATCCGCTCATTGTGTAATTTTCTCGTTTATTGACTATATTGACAATGGCGTGGGACCTAGTTGTCAAACAATTAGGAGGAAGTACTTTTTTGGCTTGTAATAACGAGGCACCTGCTTGCGTAATGCAGTGACCCTAGTGGGTCCCTACCGTCGGTGCCAAAACCGGCGGATCTCAGGTAGGGGGTCCCAAACTGTGCATCTACGGTCGATGGTAATAGGAGACAGGGGACACAATGTTTTACCCAGGTTCGGGCCCTCTTTATGGAGGTAATACCCTATGTCCTGCTTGATTGATCTTGATGAATATGAGTATTACAAGAGTTGATCTACCACGAGATCGTAATGGCTAAACCCTAGAGGTCTAACTTGTATGGCTATGATAATGTATCTCCTCCGGACTAAGTCCTCCGGTTTATATAGACACCGGGAGGATCTAGGGTTACACAAGGTCGGTTACAAAGAAAGGAATCTACATATTTAGTCGCTAAGCTTGCCTTCCACGCCAAGGAGAGTCCTATCCGGACAGGGGTGTAGTCTTCGGTCTTCGTATCTTCACAACCCACCAGTCCGGCCCATGGCTAATAGGCCGGACGCCTGAGGACCCCTTAGTACAGGACTCCCTCAGTAGCCCCCGTACCAGGCTTCAATGACGAGGTGTTCGGCGCGCAGATTGTCTTTGGCATTGCAAGGTGGGTTCCTCCTCCGACAACTTCCAAGTAACGTATTCGGTTTTTAATTCAAGGCTGCGCCCCTCGGCTTCTGTGCATCGATGACTTCAACTGCCACGCGTCGGGCGAATGCAAACAGTCAGGTTATCCTTTTGCAAATAACACCCTGGCCATGCAAGAAAGAGCATCTATTTAAAGAGATTGGGTCTCAGATCCATTGGGCATCACATGGATAAAATCCTCAGAGATTGCCAGGAAAGACCATTCCAACATGGCCAGCATTCCCAGCTCCTCCTCTCGTTCCAACCTGGAGAAAGGTGAGTGGGAGAGGTGCTCCGTGTCCCACATTCAATTGGCGAAGTTGCAAACGCAGGGATTTCTCCCCCCTGCGGATCTGGTCCCTGTTCGAGCAGGGTTGGCTTCCTTCAACGGCAAAATCTAGGCAGAGGATTTCCCCAATCCTTCCACGGGGGAGTGAGTGTGCTTCGTCCCCTATCTGCTGAGGGGCATGGGATTTCCAATTCACCCATTCCTCCGAGGGCTTCTGGAGTATTATGGCCTCCAGCTACACAATTTTACCCCAGCCTCCATCTTGCATATTGGGGGCTATGTTGCTTTATGCGAATCATTCCTAGGTTGTGAGGCCCATTTTGATCTGTGGAGAAGGCTATTTTTCTTGTCCCGCGCAACCACGAGGGATCGATATTTGAAGTGGGCGGGGCCGAAATATGGCGCATTGCTGAGACCGGATACCTATCCGGCACACCGAAGAAAGCTTCTGAAGAGTGGACCTCTGAATGGTTTTATATTGACGATGTCGCACTTCCCGACCCAGTCCGGATGGGCCTCCCCGAATTTTCAAGTGCTTCATTGAAGAAACGCCATAGTTGGCATCCTCAGAACCTCAAGGAAGAGGATATCGCAGAGATCAGTCTGCTGCTGGGCAAGATCAAGATGCTCGCCCAGTCCGGATTGTCAATAGTCGAGGTAATGGCGGTCTCCATAACACGGGGGGTCCAACCACTCCAATATATAGGGCTACTCATGTGGCATTTCAATGGGGAAGACGACGCCTGCCGCTACGGTCGGAAGGGCCCGAAGACTCCCGCTGCTCTGGCCAAAATATTGGCCGAACTATATAAAGGGGAGCAGGAGGAGTTCACCCGTCTCCAAAATTGAGATGGGTTTTCCATGTACAATTCTCCTAGCTGGGTAAGCTCTAACTCCACTATTCGACCCCTCTCCCTAAATTATTTTTGAAAGGAGATATCTTATTCATTCATGACAGGAATGGCGAAAGGCTGTCGAGGGGATCCATGACCCTGCCCCTCAGCCGGAGAATCACAATCGGGATCTTGACCCCGGATATGAGGAAGATCCAGACATATTCATGGAGCTCAAAGATGGAGTTTTCTATCAGATGAGTTATGACGGCACGGATGTACCCATCATCGCCGATTACCCTAGCCTCCTTCCTATTTTGCACGTAAATAATCAGGAGACACTTTGTCCGAGAGGGTTTTCTCATTCTTCCTCACTCACTTCATCATCCCGTGCTCAGAAAGGGAGGCGTTTGGCGCATCGTGCTGCCCCGGGGGCATCTCCAGAGAGAGCGGCTCCCGCGTCGGGCAGGCTTCGAAGAGGAAGGCAAACAGAGATACGGTCGGGCCTTCATTGAAGAGGTATGGGTTTGCAACTATGTTCTTTTTAGCAGTCGCATCCAACTATGACTTATATATTCATTTTGCGTCAGGGAAAAGGTTCGACGGACTGTGTCCGGCAACCCAACAGTCGTTCTCTTGATCACCAGGATTCGGTCCCAGCCGAAGAGACGGGGCCCGATATGGGAGCGATGCAAGACTGTCCTTCTGCCGAGGGTTCAGAAAATATGTTCGTTACCAATTCGGAAGTGGAGAGCGCCATGAATCACCGGTGCCAGAGGGCCGTTTTACAAAATCCCCGCTTCTCAAAAGAGGCATTTGGTGCCTTCAGCTCGGCTGATGCATAAATCCGAGCTGCTCGAGATGGGCTTAACCGAGCCACCGAGCAAAATTTGAAAGATGTGCAGGTAAGTTTACCTTGTCCAAATTTGACAACCATGTGCCTGTAGCCCCCGAGACTTGAAGCAGTTGGGACAAATGTTTTAAGGATCATTGTATAATCAGGTTCTTACGGAGAAGAACGACCTGCTAGCCCAAGAGCAGGAGCAGTGCCAGACACAGCTAACTGCTGCTACCATCGAACTGGAAAAGTTCAAGAAGGCGTCCTCTGGTAATATTTCCCTCCATCGAGAAACAAAAAATTATACGCCAGTTGTATTGCAACTGCTGCTTGTCCCATAATAGGGTCACCGGACCAACTGGGAGAGGAACTGAAGGCCGCTCAAACGAGCGAAAAAGAGGCGAAGAGACAACATGACGCAGGCGAGCGCATTCTGACCCGAGTCAGAGAGGAGAAAAACAAACTCCAGGATTCAAACATCAAAATGGGCGAAGAACGGAAAGATGTGCGAGCTCAGCTAGCCGACTCCGTGAAGGAGAACAAAAAGCTGCAAGGCGACATATTCAATATGTGGCCAAATTTACCTTGTAGTAGTTTGGGGGTACAATTAGCTGATATAGCTGTGATTGCAGGTATGTTGACGGGCCGTCCCGAAGAGGAGGCATCCTGATCATCAAGTGATCTTCTGCAAGGGCTGTTGTGGTTACACAAGCATGCTCGATAGGCAATGCAGAGTGTAGCCAAGGCCTTATGGCAATCCGCCTCCCCCCCAGGGAGTATGGAGAAGCTTCTAGAGCTATTCAAGGGAGCGCGGCGGCGTATCCGACTGTGGAAGATATCGGCCTGCCGAGAGGGTGCGCGAGAGGCACGGGCCATGGTAAAAACGTGGTATACCAAGCTGGATCCGAATCACATGGCCTGGGTCGGACTGCTAGGGTCAAATGGGGAAGAAATTCCCATTAGTTTAGTATATGAACAAGTAGAAGTAGCCGCCAGATATTCCCAGCAGGATTGTAAATTAGACCGCCTGCTGGACGGCATAGAGGAGGAAATTTTTGAGTCGTAGTGACTATGTACTTTCCCTGTCATATGTGATTCTAGCTGGATTATAAAAACAATTGTCATGGCCGACCTTTTCGCTTCGACCTCTGGACTCGAAGGTGCGGAGTGTTTCCGAATACCCTAGCGGTAGAATATACCGGGGTATGCATGGGAACCAGGCATAGGGGTCATAGTTGCTTGAACAGGCAATGTGTATCCGGCTAGTTATGTTATATTACATTATGTAAGAAACATCTTCCAGAGAGAATAGTTCTGTTAAGGGTTCCTTTCCCTGGGTGTGCATGCATTTAATGTGCATGTCCGAACTGTGATTGAAGAAATCGTAGAGTAAGTAACTTCTGGGGTTTCACAATGGAGTGAATACGGAGACGTCTTTAATTCACCGACCGAATATTCCCTTAAGAACGCTAGCTTTTGGCTTCACCCAGTCTGAGGTACACATCTGGATGACCCGGCAGTAACAATCGCAGAGTTACTCCTTTTATGCCCTAGCCGAACTAACGGGAATGTAGGGCATAAGCACAGGAGCCAGACAACCCAGCTTGGCCAAAACTTAAGTCATATTGATGCATATAATGGTGAAGAAAAGGTACATATGGGAAGAAGGCATATGTGGTGAGCTTGATGCTCAAAGAATAATAGCAAGCTTCTGTACAAGAAGCCCCTAGGTATAATGGACGTACATATTTGGAGATGTAAGCATCACGGGAGCACAGTTTAGCCATACTAAAGCCGTAGGGCTAAAGAGCAAAACGAAAAGAGATAAAAAACAAAAATAGAGAAACAAAATAACATTAATAACAAGAGGAAGGAGACGAACACAGAGTTCGGCGCTAGGCATAGAATTGTCGGAGTCTGGCCGCATTCCAAGGGTTCAGCTCCAAGTGATTGTTTGACGCATCACACATGCGGTACGCTCCTCCAGTGAGAACTTCGTCAATGATGAAGGGACCCTCCAACTTGGGCTTGAGTTTGTCCTTTTTCTTCTCCCGCAGGCATAGAACGAGTTCACCAACGTTCTAAGTCTTGGCCCGCACTTCTCTGCTGTGATACCTGCGAGCCTGCTGTTGATAAAATGCCGAACGGGCTTTTGCGATGTCGCGCTCCTCCTCCAGGGCATCTAAGCTATCCTGCCGATCAAGATCGGCCTCTCTCTCTTCGTACATGCGCACTCGAGGTGAGTCATGAATAATGTCACAGGGTAACACTGCTTCCGCACCGTACACCATGAAGAAAGGTGTATATCCAGTACTGCGGTTGGGCGTGGTCCGCAGCCCCCAGAGTATGGAGTCAAGTTCCTCCACCCAATGCTTGTCTGATTCTTTCAAAGACCGCATGAGTCTAGGTTTTATGCCGCTCATAATAAGACCATTAGCCCGTTCGACTTGACCGTTTGTCCGCGGGTGATAGACAGAGGCCTAATCGAGCTTAATGCCAAGATGAGCACACCAAGTTTTAACTTCATCGGTTGTGAAATTAGAGCCATTATCGGTGATGATGCTGTGTGGAACACCATAACGGTGTACCACGCCGGATATGAAATCTATTATCGGCTCCACCTCGGCCGTTTTGACTGGTTTGGCCTCTATCCACTTAGTGAATTTATCCACCATGACTAGCAGATACTTTCTCTTATGGCTTCCTCCTGTAAGGGGTCCGACCATATCGAGTCCCCAGACCACAAAAGGCCAAGTGATGGGGATTTTTTGTAAGGTAGTGGGAGGCATATGGCTTTGGTTGGCGAAGAGTTGGCATCCGACGCAATGTTGGACAAGGTCCTGTGCATCTGCTCGGGCTGTCGGCCAATAAAACCCTGTACGAAAGGCCTTGCTAACAAGGGCCCGAGCTGCTGTGTGGTGACCGCCGAGTCCGGCATGAATTTCCGCCAAGAGCCGCCGCCCCTCTTCCTCGGAGATACATCTTTAAAGAACTCAGGTAGCGCTTTTGCTATAGAGTTCACCGTCATGAACCTTGTAGGCCTTCGAACACCGAACAATGCAGCAGGCCTCATTCTGATCCTCAGGAAGCTCCTTCTTATTAGGGTAGGCCAGGAATGGTTCCGTCCATGGGTCAATGACTGCCATGATGAGATGGGCCGATGGTGTTATTTTGGTGGTTGAGCCTCCGATGATATCGGTGTGTTCGGAATCTGGGGTTGTGCTCGGATCCGGACTGGTGTTTCCGTCCTCCCCCTGCCACACCATGGTTGGCTTAAAAAGCCTTTCCAGAAAAATGTTGGGTGGGGCGGGGTCGCGCTTAGCGCCTATGCGAGCGAGAACGTCCGACGCTTGATTACTCTCTCGGGCCACACGATGGAACTCGAGTCCCTCGAACCGAGCCGACATTTTTAGGATGAAATTACAATAAGCTGCCATCTTCGGGTCTTTGGCATCGAAGTCACCATTTATTTGAGATATTGCAAGGTTTGAGTCCCCGCGCACTTCCAGGCGCTGTATGCCCATGGAGACAGCCATCCGAAGACCATGCAATAAGGCCTCGTATTCGGCTGCGTTATTGGAGTTTGTGTATAGTATTTGGAGTACGTATTGAACGACGTATCCAGTAGGGGATGTTAAAACGATGCCCGCTCCTAGTCCTGCCAGCATTTTGGAGCCATCGAAATACATAACCCAATTGGAATATGTGCCATACTCTTTAGGGAGTTCGGCCTCTGTCCATTCGGGGATGAAGTCAGCCAGTACTTGGGATTTAATAGCTTGACGTGGTTTATATGTAATGTCAAATGGGAGGAGCTCAATGGTCCATTTGGCAATCCGGCCCGTGGCATCGCGGTTGTTTATTATGTCGTTGAGTGGTACTTCGGAAGCCACCGTGATCGAACAGTCCTGGAAGTATTATCGTAGCTTTCGGGATGCCATGAAGACCGCGTGTGCTATCTTTTGATAATGGGGGTACTAGGATTTGCATGGAGTAAGGACAATGGCTACGTAGTATACTGGCTTCTGAAGCGGAAATTTGTGTCCGTCCTGTTCTCGTTCAACGACGAGTACGACTCTCATCACCTGATGTGTTGCCGATATGTATAACAACATGGGTTCGCCGATGTTTGGTGCGGCCAGGATTGGGTTGCTTGCTAGAAGGGTTTTTATTTCTTCCAGTCCGGCTGTTTCCGCATCCATCCACTTGAAGTGATCGGTTCGCCGTAAAAGACGATAGAGTGGCAGTGCCTTTTCTCCCAATCTAGAGATAAAGCGGCTTAGAGCTGCCACGCAACCCGCGAGCTTTTGGACTTGCTTAAGGTCTGTTGGCGTAGCCAATTGTGACAGTGCTCGGATTTTGGCTGGGTTTGCTTCAATTCCTCTATTGGAAATGATGAAGCCCAGCAGCTTTCCTATGGGGACGTAGAAAACACACTTTTCCGGATTGAGCTTAATGTCATATGCGCGGAGCTTGTCAAATGTGAGGCGCAGATCATATATTAGTGTTTCGATGTGCCTTGTCTTGATTACGATGTCATCCACATAGGCTTCAACTGTCTTTCTGATCTGTTTCTCCATGCATGCTTGAATCATGCGTTGATAAGTGGCGCCGGCGTTCTTGAGTCCGAAGGGCATGGTGTTGAAGCAGAATGGCCCATATGGGGTGATGAATGCTGTTGCAGCTTGATCAGACTCCTTCATTTTAATTTGATGGTATCTGGAATATGCATCAAGGAAGCATAATGAGTCGTGTCTTGCGGTAGCATCAATTATTTGGTCAATGCAGGGGAGGGGGAAGGGGTCCTTAGGGCAAGCCTTGTTGAGGTCTTTGAAATCGACGCACAGGCGTCGGGACTTGTCTTTCTTTGGAACCATCACCAGGTTTGCCAGCCAGTCCGGATGTTTTATTTCTCTAATGAATCCTGCCTCGATTAGCTTGGCTAGCTCCTCCCCCATAGCTTGACATTTGGGTTCGAAAAAGCGCCGCAGTGTTTGCTTGACCGGTTATATCCCTTCAATATATTGAGGCTGTGTTCGGCCAACTCGTGTGGGATTCCTGGCATATTAGAAGGGTGCCAGGCGAATATATCCCAATTCTTGCGCAGGAACTCTCGTAGCGCGGCGTCAACCATTGGGTCTAGTTATGCTCCTATGGATGTTGTTTTCTTGGGGTCCGTTGGATGTACTTGGAATTTGACTATTTCTTCTGCTGGTTTGAATGAGGTAGATTTGGGTCATTTGTCTAGGACCACATCATCCCTGTCCACCATGGAGAGCAGCGTGGTTAATTCTTCGGCTGCGGGGGCTTCAGATAATGCCTCGAGGGCCAAGGTTGCAGTTTTATTCTCAGCGCGGAGTGCTATGTCCGGATCACTAGCTAGAGTGATTATACCATTGGGCCGAGGCATCTTAAGTTTCATGTATCCATAATGGGGTACCGCTTGGAAGCACGTAAATGCATCTCGCCCTAAGAGGGCGCGATATCCGCTGTTGAAAGGGGCCACTTGGAAGGTTATTTCTTTGGACCGATAGTTCTCCGGTGTGGCGAATACCACGTCCAGTGTGATTTTTCCCACACACCGTTCCTCCTGATCGGGAATGATTCTCCGGAAGGTCGTGTTGCTTTGCTCGATGCGGCTCCTGTCTATTTCCATTTTTTGTATTGTATCCTCATAGATGAGGTTTAGTCCGATGCCGCCGTCCTTGAGGACCTTGGTGAGCCGAAAGCCGTCCACGATTGGACTAAGGACCAAGGCGGCTGGTGCTCGGACTTTCCTGTATTTTGGTTCGTCACCGACATTAAAAGTTATAGCCGTGTCATTCCAAGGGTTTAATGCTGCTATTTGACAGACTTCGGCGAGTCCGCGTAGTGCTCTTTTGCGCCTATTGTTTGAGGCGAATGTCTCGAAGACCGTCAGTACTTTGGGGTCGTTGTCTTCTGGGGGTGTTGTTCTGGGTTATTCTTAGTGAGGATATCCTCGCCGCTCTTGGCCACTTGCCGGAGTATCCAACATGCTCTAAGGCTATGTGTTGGTATGTTATCCGGTGTTGCGTGTATTTTGCATGGCCCATCGAGCCATCCTTCCAGAACGGTTCCGCGCCCCGTACTGGACCTGTATTTCTTTACTATTGAACCGGGGGTGTTGCAAGGGTGCCCATTTTGATCTAAATAAGGGGTTGAGTGGGGACCGATGATTCCCAACGGGCTGCTTGAGTTTTCCAGGCACTTTCCATTATGTTGTACTTCTGTACGATAGTTGCCAAGTCAGCAAAGTGTAGGATGTGACGGCGGTTGATGGTGTTGTGGATTCCTTCGTCCCTGCAATTGTTGCGGAACACTGAGATCGCTTGTATGCTCATGAGAGCGCTTGTATTCAGGTGGGTGGGTGGATTTAAATCAGAACCCTGACCCAGTTTTGGATCTGAAGTCTGAAGGTCTTCCGAACATAATAGATTGGGCTCCGGGATGTCCACTAATTTCTTAGGCCCGTCGTCCAATTCTATGTTCAGAGGGCAGGATGCATCTCCCCGCGGGTAGGTGTCCGGCTCTTCGAGACCGGAGATCTGGACATAGTCCGTCCTTAGTATGGACGAAGACTTGTCGACTCGCTCCTCGACTACCGCTATCTGGTGGGTGATCGGTGGAGATTTGATTTCTCTCTGATCGGGTTTAAGCCCAATTCGATCATAGTCTGTAGCGACCCCCAGGGCGGCAATGCGATCTAGGAGCTCGTTTAAGGACGAAAGCTCCACCAGATCCATCTGCTTGGAGTGTTCGGAGTCGATACGAAGGGCGTTTCCGATGACCCGAGGGGTCATTGTCGGCTTAACGACCGAATGGGTGGTCATGATAAAGCCGCCCAACCGGAGGGTTTGGCCTGGATCCAGCGTTCCTCTGGTGGTGATATTATCCTTGAGAACAAGGTGAGACATCGATCCTGTCATCGACGTCACTCTCAATGAAAGCACCAATGTCGGTGTCAAAACCGGCGGATCTCGGGTAGGGGGTCCCGAACTATGCGTCTAAGGTCGATGGTAACAGGAGACAAGGGATACAATGTTTTACCCAGGTTCGGGCCCTCTTTATGGAGGTAATACCCTATGTCCTGCTTGATTGATCTTGATGAATATGAGTATTACAAGAGTTGATCTACCACGAGATCGTAATGGCTAAACCCTAGAGGTCTAACTTGTATGGCTATGATAATATATCTCCTCCGGACTAAGTCCTCCGGTTTATATAGACACCGGGAGGATTAGGGTTACACAAGGTCGGTTACAAAGAAAGGAATCTACATATTTAGTCGCCAAGCTTGCCTTCCACCCCAAGGAGAGTCCTATCCAGATACGGGTGTAGTCTTCGGTCTTCGTATCTTCACAGCCCATTAGTCCGGCCCATGGCTAACAAGCCGACGCCCGAGGACCCCTTAGTCTAGGACTCCCTCACCTACTGTCAGCCTCTCCACATACAATCATCTCCTGATTCCTCTTGGTTGTTGACCACGTTGAAAACGCCAGACGGTGGCGGGCACAACGAGTGAACCAAGGCGGAGAATAACGGTGAGGCCTCGGATGGGAACGAACAACAGCCGTGGAAGATGCGGTAGTGTAGTGGCAGGTGGAGGGGAGTACGAGGGGAACAATATGCAACTCAAGCTTAAAAACGGTACAAAAAGCCCAAGGATTAATTGTTCATCAAATTTTTAGACAAAACCCAGATTGAACATGGCAGTAACATCTAACCCAACCACTCTTTTTTGCAGTCACAAACAAATGGATCGGTCTGATCCATAAAATCAACATCCTGTGCAAAAAATTATATTTCAGGATGACTACAACTTGTTGTAAATAGAAGCCGAGCATGTTTAGAAGCCCATTTGTCCACCTGAAACTTCTTTTTTTGCAATTTAATGTGTCCGTCTGTGAGGAATCTCTTGCGGTAAAACTTAAGCGTCATGGACAATAGTAACCTCACATTCAACAGGAAGAGTGTGACAAAGCTTCAATTTGCCTGGTTGGATGCATATCCTTCCATCATTATTGTCCTCAAACAAATGTCATGCGAATTGAGAAAATCCTGGTGCTTATTATGCCACCGATCGGTTATACATTTTTCTCCATCTGGTTGCAGTACCTAAGTAGACATGGAGATTTGCAAACAGTTAAGATCTGAAAAAAGAGTATGTCGAAAGAGCAACAACTGAATGGTTAATTCTAGTACAATATATACGGTCTTTCAATGTGCATGAAATCATCACCTTTATATATAGATTCTCTAGAGACCAAAAGCATCACAACAAGCCAATAATTATGTTCAGATCATAACTAAACATTCTGATATATAAGATCTTGATAGAATCCAGCAGCATTGATAGGCTATCCATGGATGAACTCTTCATTGAGCATATAACATAATATTAGTACCCAAAGTGTACTCCAAGATGATATAAAACGTATGCGCACAAATGAAAAATGCAGCTTATGATTACAAATGTGTGGATAATAATATACAGTACCTGAAAAAGTGAGGAGCCAAACACCAACTTGTTGTGATCATCAAACGGAGCACTAATTAGACCCAAGCTCTCGAGTTTGGGCGCAGAGACGACAGTTATTTGCGAAGGTTTATAACAATCATCAAGGAGCAACCATGGAAGTGAAGGGGCATCTTTGATGATGAGCTGCTGTCCTTTAAAACAAATTCCAATGCTTTTAAGGTGAGGTGACTTTATTTGGAGCTAACCGATAGGGATTTCAATTCCCAAAACAATCAGCAAGCGCTCCAGGGCGGGGCAACTGGAGTGGATGATGCTGTGCAGTGAGGCCTCCGACAGATAAACCACCACAAGCAAAAGTTCTTTTAGCAGTGGGAGTCGAAGCATTTGTACCAGATCGTCTGGTAGATGGCACCAGGCGAAGGTGGCGGTGTGGAGAGAGGAGGAAAACCGTGAGATGGACAATGGTGGTGTGGGCACGAATTCTTGGTGTGTTTGTGGTATGAAACTTTCATTGTAATGGTATAACTCAAACTGTTGGAGTTTTTTGAATTCAGGGGATGTCAGCCAAGTGTCCACCATGCCGGTATGGATAGCAGGTAGCATGTCGGGATGCAGAGGCGTTGAACGGGGCCCTGCTGGTGAGAGAAGACGATGGCTCTGAGGAGATCAAATTCAGGAAGGACAGATATTTGACGACAGTCGAGATTGAGGGGCACAGTGCGCCATAGAGGGCGCCACCGTGTTGATAGGACTTGTGTGCAGCAGCAATCCTTGGAGGGGAGAAGCAAGATGATCTCCTCAAGGATGATGTCCGAGAGATCACTGATGTGGTCCACCGGAGATTCTACCGGTTCCTCGAATCCGGGTGGGGGGGGGGGCTTGCCGCTTCTCCCCGCGCTACCGAGTGTGGGATCTACAACCAGTGTCGCCGCTGGTGGGAGCCTCATCTTCTTGGCGCTAGGGCCAGCCGACTCCATTTTCCTTGTGGACATCGCGCCGAGCTCACGATTTTGAGTAGAGTAGCCAGAGATGAGCCTAGTGGCAGTGAGTGGGGAAGAAGGAGGGCTAGGGTTTTCTATAGGAGTGAAAGAAGAGGAGCAGGTGTTTTTTGTACGAGTGAGGAAGAAGGTGAGCGGGGGTTTTCTGGACAAGTGAGGAAGATGGGGAGCGGGGGGAATTGGGGAGAGACGGAAGTGGGAGAGCGAGCTGCAGTATAAGTGGAAGCGAGGAGGAAAGAGGGTTTTTCTGGGATCGCCCGCTCTTCAAGAAATATGGGCTTCTCCTCACCAAAAACAAAAACAAATGGGCTTTGTCGGATTTTGGGTTCCGGCAGACCCTTGAGGTTCGAACACTGGGGTGCGCGCGGAGATCTCGCTTCCTACCTACCTGCACCCCTCCGCCTCGCTAAGATCTAAGCTATGGAAAGAACTACACAAGAGACACATGGTTTATACTGGTTCGGGCCATCGTTGTGGTGTAATACCCTACTCCAGTGTGTGGTGTGGTGGATTGCCTCTTGGGCTGATGATGATGAATGATACAAGGAAGAACAGCCTCGCGAGGGTCTGTTCTTGGCTGGGGCGATGAACTGCTGGGAGGAGTTCAGCCACCCTTCTCTCTGTCTCTGATTGTCTTTCTCCGATTCAACCTCCTATCGAACCTCTCCTCTTGACCCCTCCGAACCCCTCTCTTTTGTGGGTGGCTGGTCCTATTTATAGAGGCCTTGGTCCTCTTCCCAAATATCGAGCGGGAAGGGAGCCAACAATGGCGGGCTAATTTGAAGGGGGACAGCTAGTACTCGCTACCCTGACAAAAGTAGTCTTCGCCTGCACAAAGCTCTGGTGGTGACGCCGTCTTGGGCTCCACGATGACCTCCGTCTTGCAGTCTTCCTGGTCTTGGTCTTGTTGCACCGAAATGGCAACCTTTGCCTGATGCCTCGGTTCTCCGCGGCTGCGCTTGCCCCCTTTGCACCAAAGAGGAAAGGAGGACACTGCGCGGGCTGGCACCCGCCTGGCACCCTTGGTCGTCATGGCTTGCATCACGGGCACCTCGTGAGGTACCCCGCCTTGATCTCTCCGCCTCCTCGCGAGCCAGCCTGATGAGGCCGTGCCTGAGGAAGCTCCGTGTCGTCCGCCCTGCGAGGCTTGGCCCCTCGTGAGGGTCTTGGGTCTGTATTGATGAAGATGGGCCGTGCTTGCCCCCCCCCCTTGAGCCACGCCGCAGGCCACAGACAAGCAAGTCTGGGGACCCCCGTTCCCAGAACGCCGATAGGCTTTAAGATGGATAGGCTTTTGTATCGGCCCAGTTAGCTGCCCGTGTTTCGTACTAGAGGGCCTTGTGCTAGAGGAAGCCCGAGACACTCTCCAGCTTATTGCCCATTCGAAAGAAAAAAAGAGACACTTCCAGCTTATGGCTACTCATCGGTAATCCTTTTCAACTTGGCATCCACCAAATTAGAGGATGCGGTACTGGAAGCAGACACTCACACTGGTCGCGTAGTGCGGCAAAGTGAGGTGTCAAATAACAGGCCTACAATATACTTACTAGATTGTGAAGGTTCATAGGCTACTCAACATTCACATTAAACTAAGCTTCAGAAGATACGGTATGCACACTAACATTCAGAAGCCCCCGGGCCCAAGGCGCGCCCGGACTTGGCCGTGCAGGGAGGCGGAAGGGCAAGAGCGAGGCGCCACGGGCCCTAACAGCCTGCGGCCTTGGGCGCCGCATGGCGGTTGACTGGACGTGGGCGTCTCCACTTCCCCATGGCGCCTCGACAACTGCACGGATTGGACAAGTCCCTGCATGCAAAGCGGGTCATGATTACCGGCGATCGTGGAGGTCGGCGGTTGGCCTTCGCTGGCTATAAGTACGGAACGGTGCGCCCCCTTCCAGTCCATCCCATCTTGCTTTTCCTTCTTCCCGGTCCTTGCTCCGTCTTGCTGCGATGGCTCCGATCCGCCGGTTCTCGATGGCAGAGAAGGGAAAGGCTCCCCGAGAGGAACCAGACCCACTCCCGCCGAAGAAACGGCTCGTCCCCCGTGGCCCGGACGAGGGGGCCCTTTAGGTGGTGTCGAGGCCTTGGTGCGAGCGGGCGCCGGCTGGAGTGCTGCCCCGGAGAGGTGGCCGGGGCCCTGCTGCGGCGAGGACTGGGCCCGCCGACCGCTCCCTTGGCGGCTCCTCGGGCGGAGGAGGCGTTCGAGGTTCCAGCGACTCTGGCGAGCTCTTTGTGACTCCGGAGACGAGCGACGACAACTACGAGCCCCCGAGCCAGCTCCGCTCCTGGAGCAAGGCGGGCTCGTCAGGCCGCCGCCAACCCTGATCTGGATGGGGTTGGCGCCGGTGCTTAACGGCCCACTGTTGATGATGGCGTCTTCTGCTGCGGTGCGCATAGTTAGTGTCCCTTTAGGATCTGTTCCCTGCGAGGAATCAAAAACGCGTCTCGTGGGGGCTTGTAAGGTGCCTGTGATCCTGTTTTCTTAATATAACGCTTGTCATAGAATTGTGCGAGCTGCTCATTCCGTCTTAGCTCAGTCCTCCCTTTCGAACCTCACGAGGGCTTGGTGCTCTACGCCGACAGGTCCCAGTGCCAAGGCGGCTTCAGCCATCATTGGTATGCCAGGTCGCGACGCCGTGGTCAAGGCTAGGAGGTGAGCGACCCGGAGTCCGGTAAGAGCCCCTGAGTCGCGATGCTCAGGAGGTCCCCTTTGGTGCCCAAGCAGCCGTCGTTTGGTGAGACAGGAGAGCGGCGTCGCTAACACGGGATAGCATTAGGTGCGGGGATGGTCCCACAGTAGCTGGCGCTTCCGGGTGATGACTTATCTCGAGAATCAGGGGCTGCTCTCTGGCGTGTCGCCGGGTCCGTGCATCGGCAGGCGCGAGGGTGCTCAGCGAGGTCCTCGTGTGTCTCTCCCCTCTCGCCTTTGTTCCCCTTCCTGGTTCGTGCTCTCAAAGATGTCGCCCTTGGCCTTGGTCTCACGGCTGAGGCCGAGGCGCGTGTCCTATCTTCTGCAGCACTGACGCGGGTCCTCACCCACATCTACCTTCGCGATCCCGGCGTTGACCTCGACAGCCTGCTGGAGCCAGTAAGCGGCGAGCGTGCCACTGCCGCTGCCAAGGCCGTGAAGGGTCACGCGGAGGCTCTGCTGGGGAAGTTCCGGGCCTTCAGCACCAAGCCGAAGCAAGGTGCTGCCGACCCCACTGCTCCGGAAGGCGAACCCATTCCGCGCTGCTCCTCCACCGACAAGTGACTCCGTCATGGCTCCTGTCCTGCCTTTAATTCCTGCACATGTATCATGCCTCGGGGAGGCGTTTAAACTTGTGTTTGGCATTGAGATAACAGTGTGGACTATAATATTTGCTTTTGAATTCCTTGAAATTTGCGCTTTTCCTTCCTACTTGCTTATGTTCTACGCCGGCAGAGCCCGGCCCCGCGCGTACCTCACCCAGTGTTAGTCCCGACCGGAAACCAGGACAGGGCCAAGGAGTGAGGGGCTACGTGACAAGTTAGGCTCCTGAGTCGCGATGCTCAGGAGTCCCCCTTGGCGCACAAACAGCAAGTAGGGAGGTGTGAAGTGGGCGGATCTACCGTTCTACGTCTGCAGAGCCCGGCCATGCGCATACCTCACCCAGCGTTAGTCCCGACCGGAAACCAGGACAGGGCCAAGGAGTGAGGGGCTACATGACCAGTTAGGCTCTTGAGTCGCGATGCTCAGGAGTCCCCCTTGACGCTCAAACGGCCTTCGTACCTTGGCTCCGCTCGGGGAGAGACGCGCGACGAACCAGGCCCCGAGGGGGCCTGGCTGGGCGGCGTGCGTCTGGGCGTGACCCAGGCGCAGCCCCTGTGCCCCGCCCCCTCGCGCGGCACTCCCGAGGGGAGGCGTTGCGATGAGGCTAGACACTGAGCTCTGGGCTCCCTGAGGTTGATGTGGCCCGGGGGCCACCCTCAGTTGTTTATCACTAGCGCGGAGCATAGCGCTTCCGTATGTGTACGGGCATAGCCGCTCCTCGGCAGCATCGTCAGCCAGCGCCGAGCATGGTGCTTCCACTGGTACATGGGAGCCCCCCCTCCGGGAGGAGCCCCCGGGGCGTGTACAGCCCCGCCCTGACACGTGGCTGGCACGGTAGGGCCTGGCGAGGTGTATCTGGGCACCCGTGAGCCAGCGCGGGACTCACAGGGCCCTACCTCTAGGCGGGTTGCGCCTGGCACTGGGCCTTATCTTGTGATGTGTCCCTGCAAATTCGGTTAGATGTCGGCACTCTACGTCCTCGGGTCCTGGCCCTCGAGCTGGTCTCAGCCGTCGCTGGTATGCCAGGTCACGATGCCGTGGACAAGGCCAGAGGGTGAGGGCTGGAGAGCCAGTAAGAGCCCTGAGTTGCGATGCTCAGGTACCCCCCTTTAACGTGCAAGTGGTCGGCATGGAGAAGAAGAGGTGCCGTGGACCGGCATCAAATAATCTAACATGGTGTATATAACGCATAATCGGGAATAAACGCAAATGGGATACAAGCCGCTGGGTCTGGCCCGAGCGACTTGGGGATCATGCAGCCCGAGGGGCGCCCCCAATAAGGTAAGATAACAACATGAAATAAAAGGGGTACATGTCGCAGGGACGGACCCACGCGGCTTGGGAATAATGCAACCCTGGGGGGGCGCTCCCAGCTGGAAGTGAAACTTGAAAGATGTCACCTGATGATGTTGAGGATGAAGGGGTGTTGGTGTAGCAGACTCGGTGGGCTGCGGAAGCCAATCCTCACGAGCCCCTAGGCCTGGGGGCCTCGGGAGGCTCTGAAGGTGCTGTCGGCTCCCCGCGGACCATCTCCATCTCCGCCAAGGCTGCGGAACGCCTGGCCTCTTGTGCCTCCATGATGCCCCTCATGAGGTGCTGGTACGTGGCAGCCGCATTCGGCAAGCCATAAGGCATGCGAACGTAGCTGTGGGGTGGACCTCCGCAGCGCCCCACTCGCGAGGGCCAAAGGCGCTCCAGAGAGGCGACTCGGCTGAGCCCTGGTATGTCGATGCAGACGCGCATCCCACCATCCTCGCCTGGATGGGGAGCCACTGCTGGTAGACAGCGGCCGCCTTTCATGACTCTTGACTCCTGTAGCTCCTGAATGGTCTTGCTGACGAACTCCTGAGGGTCTGGCTCTGCGGAGGTGCCCAAGCGCCTCCCTCGTGACCCTAGCCAGGTCGGTGGCCCTCCAGGGGAGAGCCCCCGAGCCCTGCCTGAGGAGGGCACTGGGCGCGCTTTCCTGTGCGATGGAAGGAGGTTCCCCCTGGGCAGGCACGGGCCCAGAGGGGCCTGCCGCCTGAGGAGCCGGGCCGGAAGATGTCTTCTTCTTCTTGGGGGCGGTCTCGGGAAGCCTCCTGCTTCCGTGATCCGGGTCTTCTAGTGACGCGGCCTGAAAGGCTCGTTCCAGGGAACACACCGCATCCTTCTCTTCACAAGGCACCGTGATGACTCCGCCACTTCCTGGCATCTTGCGGACGTTGTAGCCGTGGTGAGTTACGGCCATGAACTTGGCCAGCACTGGGTACCCGAGGATGGCGTTGTACGGCAGGCGAATGTGAGCGACGTCGAAGTCGATGAGCTCGGTGCAGTAGTTGTCGCGTGCCCCGAAGGTGACAGGGAGGCAGACCTGCCCGATCGGGACCGTGGAGCCGTCGGTGACTCCGGAGAAAGGCTTGGTTGGCTGAAGCTGGCTGTACGGCACTTGGAGATTGTTGAATGTTTCCACGGACAGGACGTTGAGCCCTGCCCCGCCATCGATGAGGGTCCTGGTGACCACCACGTTGCTGATGATTGGGGAACAGAGCATCGGGAGGACTCCGGCTGTAGCCGCACACTTGAGCTGATCTGCCGAGCTGAACGTGATGGCGCACGCCGACCACCTGAGAGGGAGCGTGGCTTCGAGCTTGGGAAGGACTGCATTCACTTCGAGGGCGAACTGCTTGAAGATGCGTTGAGAGGCTGGGGCTTGAGCCCCACCCAGGATGCAGGCAATCGCGCGCGGCTCCTAGAAGCCCCCAGCCTCCTCGTCCTGGTGGCGGTCCTCATTTCTCCTTGGTTGCGGCGGCAGCGGAGGGAGGCCTGCATTGCCTTGCGGGCGATCCTCGGGAGGCCGACCCCTCCAGTCTCCCTTGCGAGGCGGGTCTTGCCAGCGATCCTCGTGAGGTTGATCGCGCCACCCTTGGCGCGGGCCACGGTCTTCCCAGCGTCCTGCGTTCCTTCCTCCTCCTCGACCATAGCCCCGGTCACCGCGGTCGGGACGACGGCCGATCCTTCCTTCTCGCACGGCTCGGAGCTCTTGACATTCGTTGGTGTTGTGGGTGTGGAGGTCGTGGTACACGCAGTACCGGCTGCCCTTGGAAGGCTCGGGCTGATCTCTGCCCCGCTTGGTGTCTGGTTCTACCGCGGGCACGGCAGCCCCCTTGCGCTTCACATCCTTGGCCTTGGGCTTCTTCTCTTCCGGGTCCACGGCAGGCAGCTCGAGGAGGGAGAGACGCCCTTCCTCAGCCCTGGTGCACTTGGTTGCCAAGTTGAACAGCTCCAAAGAAGTGCACAGGTCTTCATGCATCGCCAGCTCCTCCTTCATCTTAACATCGCGCACGCCGTCGGAGAAAGCTGAGATGATGGCCTCTTCAGTCACCCTGGGAATCTTGAGGCGTGCGTTGTTGAAGCGCTGGATGTACTTTTGCAGGGTCTCCCCGGGTTGTTGCTTGATGCGGCGCATGTCGCTCACGGCGGGTGGCCGGTCGCGAGTACCTTGGAAGTTGGCGATGAAGCGGGTGCGCATCTCGTCCCAGGAGGAGATCGTGCCTGGAGCCAGGTTCAGGAGCCAGGTGCGTGCCCCGTCCTTGAGCGCCATGGGAAACCAGTTCGCCATGACCTTCTCGTCTCCGTTGGCAGCTTCGATGCCCAGCTCATAGAGCTGGAGGAACTCCGCAGGGTCAGCCGTGCCGTTGTAGCGAGGAGGCAGGTCTGGCTTGAACTTGCCGGGCCACACGACACTGCGTAGCTCGGCGGTGAAGGCACGGAAACCTGCTGAGGCCACGGGAGGCCTTGGGTGACGGAGAGCTTGGTCTTGCATGTCCCCACGCGCCGCGGCTAGGTCTTGACGTGCGGGAGCAGGAGCATGGTCGCGATGTGCTGGAGCAGGGAGCACCCGGGCAGCTTCTTGCGAGCGAGGGACTTCCTGGCAGCTCTGCTCTTGCTGCGCTGGCACCTGACGGAGCGGGTTCCGCCCAGGGGCCACGCACCTTGGATCCATGGCGCCTTCTTGAGGAGGAGGCGGCCGGGGCGCCGCCGGAGCTTCGTCGCCCGCGCGCGGCGGGGTGCGTTGCAGTGGAACGAACGGTGCAGGAGAGCCCCCTGCGGCGTGGACGAGCTCGGCGACGCGGTCGAGCCATTCTTCGTAGACGTCGTCGACGGGGTGGTAGCGCAGGAGCTCGTTCGCCGCAATAAGCACAGCTCGAGCCTCCATGGGTGCGCAGAGCGCGCGGGACGAAGAACCAGCCAGGTGGAGCGAGGGAGTTGCGGTGCGGCCGTCTTGCCGCACGGACGGATGCTCAGACGATGCTTGCTGCTCGTCCCCCGCCGGGCCGGTGGCGGCATTGACGGCAGGTGACGGGGAACGGTGAGGACGCCCGCCGATAGGAGCCGTCTGGGCGACGCGGGAAGCGAGACCGGCCCGGCGCTCGGCGCGGGCCCGACGAGCATCAGACATGGGTGCGATGGTCGGAGGAGAACGGGGTGGTGGAAGACGAATTTCGGCGCACCCCTACCTGGCGCGCCAAATGTCGGATTTCGGGTTCCGGCAGACCCTTGAGGTTCGAACACTGGGGTGCACGCGGAGATCTCACTTCCTACCTACCTACACCCCTCCGCCTCGCTAAGATCTAAGCTATGGAAAGAACAACACAAGAGACACAGGGTTTATACTAGTTCGGGCCACCGTTGTGGTGTAATACCCTACTCCAGTGTGTGGTGTGGTGGATTGCCTCTTGGGCTGATGATGATGAATGATACAAGGAAGAACAGCCTCGTGAGGGTCTGTTCTTGGCTGGGGCGATGAACTGCTGGGAGGAGTTCAGCCACCCTTCTCTCTCTCTCTGTGATTGTCTTTCTCCAATTAAACCTCCTATCGAACCTCTCCTCTTAACCCCTCCGAACCCCTCTCTTCTGT
This sequence comes from Triticum aestivum, assembly GCF_018294505.1. Lineage (NCBI taxonomy): Eukaryota > Viridiplantae > Streptophyta > Magnoliopsida > Poales > Poaceae > Triticum > Triticum aestivum. The sequence goes on from NC_057809.1 coordinate 181,161,810, forward strand.
GGGTGGCTGGTCCTATTTATAGAGGCCCTGGTCCTCTTCCCAAATATCGAGTGGGAAGGGAGCCAACAATGGCGGGCTAATTTGAAGGGGGACAGCTAGTACTCGCTACCCTGACAAAAGTAGTCTTCGCCTGCACAAAGCTCTGGTGGTGACGCCGTCTTGGGCTCCACGATGACCTCCGTCTTGCAGTCTTCCTGGTCTTGGTCTTGTTGCACCGAAATGGCAACCTTTGCCTGATGCCTCGGTACTCCGCGGCTGCGCTTGCCCCCTTTGCACCAAAGAGGAAAGGAGGATACTGTGCGGGCTGGCACCCGCCTGGCGCCCTTGGTGGTCATGGCTTGCGTCACGGGCACCTCGTGAGGTACCCCACCTTGATCTCTCCGCCTCCTCGCGAGCCAGCCTGATGGGGCCGTGCCTGAGGAAGCTCCATGTCGTCCGCCCCACGAGGCTTGGCCCCTCGCGAGGGTCTTGGGTCTGTGTTGATGAAGATGGGCCGTGCTGGGCCCCCCCTTGAGCCACGCCGCAGGCCGCAGGCAGGCAAGTCTGGGGACCCCCGTTCCCAGAACGCCGACGGGCTTTAAGATGGATAGGCTTTTGTATCAGCCCAGTTAGCTGCCCGTGTTTCGTACTGGAGGGCCTTGTGCTAGAGGCAGCCCGAGACACTCTCCAGCTTATTGCCCATTCAAAAGAAAAAAAGAGACACTTCCAGCTTATGGCTACTCATCGGTAATCCTTTTCAACTTGGCATCCACCAAATTAGAGGATGCGGTACTGGATGCAGACACTCACACTGGTCGCGTAGTGCGGCAAAGTGAGGTGTCAAATAACAGGCCTACAATATACTTACTAGATTGTGAAGGTTCATAGGCTAGTCAACATTCACATTAAACTAAGCTTCAGAAGATACGGTATGCATACTAACATTCAGAAGAACAAAAGTTCAACATGTTTTATGCATCTCAATGATTCACCATACTATAACCAATACAAACCTGTGAGAAGGTGTGGAAATAAAGAAAATCGGTCGATGCTTCTCTGAGCAAAGGGCCTCCCTGTGCACGCATTAATTTCCTGGGCATGCTTGTTTCTTCTCAATGTTGCGAGCACTTTGAGCATGTTGGCAACTCCACAGGTAGCTAGCTGCCTCATCTTGCAATTGATGCTGACACATTTGCAGCAAACACATGAATCAATAGAGATGACTCAACATGAGTCCATATTGTGCGGTTCCCCTAAAATCATCTTCATTGTCCTGAATCTAAAAAGATAGGAAAACAATAGCTATACTTAAACGGTGTTGCAAAACAGTTGCACATATCAATAGCTCGACATGACAAAACACGATCATCTGGATGAAGGGGATACTGACCTGCCTGAGGAAGATTATATATAATTTCATAAGTCCTTAGTTGATTTCCACCTTCGGCTACACTGCTTGTTTGCTCCTCCACACATGACATGATCGTTCTGCACTGCAATCAGCGAGCCAACGTACGGATAAGCTTATTTCATCTTGCGGTGGTCATTGTATCTAGTTACGAATGTAGGAATACCTGGAGCACCATGAGGTTAGTTGACAGCAGGTAGATGCAGCCATATAAATTTTGTGCGGTGCTACCAAAATTGAGGTTTTTATCCCTTCCCGTGATGAGAATTCTTCTTGAAGTTGGTAGAATGTGATGGCTTGTTATTTGCATCAAACTTGCCTTTCCCCTAAGATTTGTTCTTGTTGTTTTGGGGCTGGTTGGGTTGGAAGTTCTTCTCGTGTACCCTGTGGGCACTAGAAGCTCCCTCAGCGACCTGAGCACGTGTGTCTTTTGCTCTCGCCTTCTCTTCAAAATCAAGAGTGATAATGAGATCCGAAATGGAAAACTCATGTCTCTTGTTTTTCAGAGAAGTAGCAAAATTGTTCCACGAAGGTGGAAGCTTGGCAATGATGGTCCCAACAACAAATTTGTCTGGCAACACACACTTAAAGTACTCAAGTTCCTTAGTGAGTGACTGTATCTCATGAGTCTACTGAACAACAGAGCGCTCATCAGTCATCTTGTAGTCACAGAATTGCTACATGATGTACAACTCGTTGCCAGCGCCTGAGGCCCCAAACGTGGCCTCGAGAGCAGCCCACATGTCTTTGCCGCTGTCAAACGACATATATGAATCCACAATGGAATCGTCAAGGACACTCAGCATGGCGGCTTTGAAGAGGGTATCCATGTTCTCAAAAGCTTCCTGCTATGTAGGATTAAGATCGCCCTCAGACTTACCCTTAGTGGCGTCATAGCAGTACATGATCTGAAACCAATATACTGCTCTTGTGCGCCACCTTTTATATTGCACCCCCTTAAAAGTAGGCGGCTTCAAAAGCACAGCAAAACCACTCGAATTAAATTGCCTATAATCAGGTTTTTGGATTGAATCGTTGAATATATGAGCAATTTACTATGAGATTTAATCCGAATCAACAGTAAGTAGATCATGACGACGAATGCAAAGATCAAAGTAATGATGTGGACTAAACTAGGAGGACAGAATCAAATATTGTACATCGGGAGCAGAACCACTATGGTTGATGTTGGGGATATTACTACTAAGTATAAACCGGCCATGAGGGGCCGGGTTATGCCCACAATGAGTTAATCATGTTTAAATCCCATGAAGACAAGAAGTATGGCGCTTTACGGAGGATATCTAATATGAAGGCCCAGGGCCCAAAGGCGGATTAGGTCCCGTAGACAAAAACCGCCCTATAATTTGTAACTTATGTTGTAAGACAAGGAAAGGTAGGAACCGAGCCAGGAACACCTATGAGCCGGCCTCGGGATTCTGTAAACTGCTGGGCGTCAACCTGTGTATATAAAGGGACGACCCGGCGGTGGTTTAGGGACAACAAACAATAACTCGAGAGCCAGGCAAAGCGGATTCACTCCCTGGTCATCGACACCCTAGCAATTCCATCACAACTGGAGTAGGCTTTTACCTTCATCGTAAGGGGCTGAACCAGTATAATTCCTTGAGTCCATTGTTCCGCTTTAACCCCTTTAAGCTAACCCGTCGCGATGGCTCCACGACTAAGTCATATCACTAGGACATCTACCGTGACAAAACCACGACAGTTGGCGCCCATCCTGGGGCTATGGCACGATAGTTTCGAGTTCTTGAAGGGAAGCTTCAAAGGACTCAAGGGATACGCTGTGGGCCGGATGACCAAGAGTCATCGTGGCAAGCTCTACATCGACGACGCAGGCTGGGGTCCCGAGGCCGGCTCGATCGAGTACGGGTACCGGGTCCCCTTTGGAGGAATACATGTCTTCATTGGCAAGATCGGCGAACCGGGCCCTGAGCTAGACATCTACACCGACATCGTCGAGACGGCTCAGCGTGCAAGACCTGCCCGAGTTCAGCCTACCGGAAAGCGTGCCTTCATGGGAGTCATCCATGGAGCGGAATATGAGGGTAGATCAGTGTCTGGTGGCGAAACTGTCATTTACTCTGATGACGAGCCTTCAACCGGAGAAACCGAATCGTTGTATCAGCTGCATTATGGCCAGATTGGTGGTGGTTCTGATGGCGACAGTATTCCAGACCTCTCTTGTAACGCCCCGAGACCGATGTGCCAGGTGTCCTCCAGTTATTTGCTGTTGTTGCCTTGTCATTTGCTTGCACGTTTCATCTTGCCATGTCATCATCCACATTGCATCATCATGTTTTTCAAAACTTGCATCCGTCCGGGTTTCCCAGTTCCTTCCGTTGTCCGTTCTAAGCCCAGACACACTTGCACGCGCCCGCGGCATGTCCGAGATAGTATTTTATAAGTGGCCGGAAAAATGTTCTCGGAATGGGATGAGAGTTGATGTGTGGTCTTGTTATAGTATAGGTAGACCGTCTGCCAAGTTTCATCGCAATCGGAGTCCGTTTGACGCCCCAACGTATAACTATAGCGACAATATAGTCGGTCAAACGTCGGACGTTTTCGGTCTCGGGAAATAGTCGCCGGGCCTCCCTCTCTTCTCTTCTCCCAGCTCAAGACCGTCTACACAGCCCACTACCTACCGCCAAGTCCAACCTAACCTCTCTCGTCTGCCCACGGCCCTCGCGCGCGCCCGAAAGCTGCCCCGGACCCGAACAGGACTTTCGTCACCGTTGGATCCGGATCATCCCCAAACGTCTACAAAACATCTCCGTTTTGTTAATTGGGGCCCCTAACCTATGTATTCGCGACCATCCAATTGCGATCATAGGGACGTGTTAGCCTCTACCCTAAATCCCTTTGCTTATAAATAGTAGCCAACCCTAAAATCTAGGGGCCTTGCCCCTGCCGCCGCCGCCGCACTTATTCCCCAAATCCCCATCGGGATCTCACCCACAACCAACCACAAACCTCCCCTGGTCTCCTCCTTGTTGTCCCATCCAACCAATCCCCTCCCGATACAAAAAACCACCATCGCCACTGCTCCTCCTTAGTTTTCCACACCCAACCAACCGCCGCCACCCTCTCCCTTGTTTTCCTCACCAGCAACAGCATGAGGCAGCGCTTCCCCTTGTCTCTCTCCATGCCCATGGCCGAGCAGGAGTGCTTGGCCTCATCTCGTCGCCCCGGGCCAGTGCTCCAAGGCCGGCCTTGTGCAGCTCCTCGTCGCCTCTCTTCTTCCCCGCTGCTCTCTCTCCCTCTCTCTGTAACATCTCTGGCGCCTCACATCTCTCTCTTTCTCCTTGTACTGCTGCAACAGGGAGCATGCCAGGCGCCTTGGCCGCCGAAGGGACTCCACCGCCTCACCGAATCCACGCCTCCACCTCTCCCCTGCATCAAGGCTGCCTTCTGCAGTTCCTCATGGCCGGAGAACTCCGTCCTCGTCAGGACCCCGTCGCCCTCCGCTGCTACCTCCCCGTCGCCGCCGCATCGCTAGAGAACCAAGTCCATGGCTTCCTCTGCTTCACAACAAGGCGCTGGCCGCCGGATACGAACCCAGCTGATCCCCTCGCCCGCTCCCGCGTCTGGTCGCCGTCGTCCTCGCCCTGCATCCATGGCAGCACCAAGTTCCTGCGCCCGCGACCCCTGCCTCGACTGCCTCCTGTTCGTCTCGAGTGCGCCCTGAGTGTTGACCGCGGCCCCCGCACCCCCTCGCTCAATCCAGGCGGGATCGAGGAGCGGGACGAGCCCAGCTCCAGACCGCCTGCCTCCTGTGTGCCTGGGCCGCATTCGGCGCCAAGGCCCAGCGCACCAGCCGGCCACTGCTCCATCCAGCTGGGCCGAGGCCCATGGTGAGAGACCCCACAGCCCCTCCTGTGCACTGATGGGCCAACCAGATCTGGCCCGTATCCTATTTTTTTACATAGAACATTTTCCTATTTTTTTCCCAGAGGACGTCAGTTTTGCAGAAAAGACCCTCATGTTCATGCATTTAATATCTCACAACCCGTGCATTGGTTTAAAATAAGTTATATATGAAACTTGCTTAGAATTTTGTGTAGATTAATAATTTGCCACTTTCATCTATGTTTAAAATGTTTAAAATGTTGTTTGTTTAAATTTTGCTTAAACAACTTGCTAAAATGATTTAATTTATAACTAATTAATCGTAGCTCCAAATTTAATAAACTTTATATGTAATTGGGGTAGAATTTTGCCTAGTTTAACATGGTGGCATCATCTTGCATGTTTAATAACTATAAAATATGGTTTAGGGCAGAACAGTACCAAATCTTAAAATACGCATATGGGGCTTTATCGGAATTGTTGTTTGTTATTTCCGGCCTCATTTAAACTTGCCTAGATAGATAGTTTCTTTATGCTTCACCTCTTGCCATGCTAACAACATTTAATATTGTTGGGCACATCAACGAGACAGAACTAAATAAGTCATGTGGTGTTTTCTTCAATATGCAACTCCGTTGCATAATGAGCTCCACTTAATTTGTAGGGTTGTTTGTGCACTTTGCCATGCCATGCACATTTAAAGCGGACATGCATCATATTTGATTGTGCATCATACCATGTTATGTGATGGTTGTTTATTATGTTGTTTGCTTCTTTCCGGGTTGCCTTTCTTGTGAGCTTCGGTTCCGTTCCGGAGTTGTGAGGATCCGTTCGAATACGACTGTTTGTCTTCTTCATGGACTCGTTCTTCTTCCTTGCGGGATCTCAGGCAAGATGAGCATACCCTCGAAATCACTTCTATCTTTGCTTGATAGTTGCTTGCTCTTTTGCTATGCCTATGCTATGATACCTACCACTTGCTTCTCATGCCTCCCATATTGTTAAGCCAAGCCTCTAACCCACCTTGTCCTAGCAAAACCGTTGTTTGGCTATGTTACCGCGTTGCTCAGCCCCTCTTATAGCGTTGTTAGTTGCAGGTGAGGATTGGAGTTTGTTCCATGTTCGAACATGGATATTTTGTTGGGATATCACAATATCTCTTATTTGAATAATGCATCTATATACTTGGTAAAGGGTGGAAGGCTCGGCCTTATGCCTGGTGTTTTGTTCCACTCTTGCCGCCCTAGTTTCCGTCATATCGGTGTTATGTTCCCGGATTTGGCGTTCCTTACACGGTTGGGTTATAATGGGAACCCTTTGACAATTCTCTTTGAATAAAACTCCTCCAGCAAGGCTCAACCTTGGTTTTACCATTCGCCACCTAGCCTTTTCCCTTGGGAGTCACACATCCCGAGGGTCATCTTATTTTAACCCCCTCGGGCCAGTGCTTGTCTAAGTGTTGGTCCAAACTAGAGCCCCTTGCAGCGCCACCTCGGGGAAACTCGAGGGCTGGTTTTAGTTGTATGGATTGCTTATCCGGTGTTGCCTTGAGAACAAGATATGTGCAGCTCCTATCGGGATGTCGGCGCATCGGGCGGTCTTGCTGGACTTGTTTTACCATTGTCGAGGATGTCTTGTAACCGAGATGCCGAGCCTGATCGGATTGTCTTTGGAAGGAATATCCTTCGTTGACCGTGAGAGCTTGTGATGGGCTAAGTTGGGACACCCCTGCAGGGTTTGAACTTTCGAAAGCCGTGCCCGCGGTTATGGGCAGATGGGAATTTGTTAATGTCCGTTTGTAGAAAACCTAAAGTTGATCTTAATTAAAATACATCAACCGGATGTGTAACCCTGATGGTCTCTTTCCGGCGGAGTCCGGGAAGTGAACACGGTGTTGGAGTTATGTTTGACGTAGGTTGTTCTAGGATCACTTCTTGATCATAGTTGTTCGACCGTGCTTTTGCCTTCTCTTCTCGCTCTCATTTGCGTATGTTTAGCCACCATATATGCTAGTCGCTTGCTGCAGCTCCACATCATACCTTTACCCTTCCTATAAGCTTAAATAGTCTTGATCGCGAGGGTGTGAGATTGCTGAGTCCCCGTGACTCACAGATACTTCCAAAACCAGCTTGCAGGTGCCGTTGAACCATACAAGTGATGCAACCAAGCTCAAGGAGGAGCTCGATGAAGATCTTGTCCTTTGTGTTGTTCCGTTTCCAATTGATCAGTAGTGGAGCCCAGTTGGGGTCGATCGGGGATCTGTGTAGCATTTGGGGTAGACTTCTTTTATTTTGGTTCCGTAGTCGGGCCTTGGTTGTATCTGGTTGATGTAATGCTTTATTCATGTATTGTGTGAAGTGGCGATTGTAAGCCAACTATGTATCTTTTTCTCTTATGTATTACATGGGTTGTGTGAAGATTACCTCACTTGCGACATTGCTTTCAATGCGGTTATGCCTCTAAGTCATGCTTCGACACGTGGGAGATATAGCCGCATCGAGGGCGTTTCATCTCTGATCCACCAGGCCGAGTTGCGATTTTCATGGCTAGTAAGTCAATGCAGCATTCTTCTACCGCAACGACAATGATTTCCGGTTCAGTAGCTGCAACGCCCGCTGGGGCAGGAGGCCCCGCGCCAGCGCCGGTTCAGGTTTTGTCTGATTTATTCGACACTTTGGCTTGCTGACAGCTGAGGTTAATCCGACAGATCAGGATCAACATGACGCAGAAATTGCAAAGGTGAAGGATCAGATAGCTCAAGCTAAGGTAGATCTAGCAGCAGAGAACAGCAGGATGGCCGCAGAGCGGGCCGAGTTAGAGGCACATGCTTATCGGCTTATGCTGGATCAGAGCGCATCAAACGATGTCATGAGAAGAAGGCAGCGGTCTCACCTGCCTCCGGTTTACGAGGGAAGGAATCTCTTTAATACGCCAGGGCAGGAACCAGTAACCAACCAGTGGTAAACTGGGTGGAGGCACCTGGAACGGGGGCGCCGGTTCAGCCACGCACGATGGATCCGCCTCGTTAGAAGAATGTCATGTCACAACACGTCTCAACGCCTCCGGGTCATTATTCTAACCCATTGGATAACATTGTTGCCGCCACTTCACGATTGGCAGCTCTCCCAATCGAAAGCGAGTCTCCAGTAGCAGTTGAAACACGACAGGCTAGAGAGCTCCTACATGCAGCTTTGACCCAACAGCAGGCTTATTCGTACAATTGCGAGAGGATTCATTCCACCCCCGCCCAAGTCGGAGCTACAATAGGCATATTGATGAACCGGCTGTGTCAAGCAGTGTGCGAAACCGTAACCCTCTGCAAGGGCATAACCCGGTGGGTGGCGGTGCTAATGCCCAGGATGTGGTGGATCACGGTAGAGCACGTCGAGAAGCCGAGTTAGCAGCGCAATACGCTGTCCGTCAGCTTACTCCGGTTCGTCCAACCACTTTGGTGGAGCCAGGTGTGGTTTTCAGTTCTTTGGGGGTGCCGTGTCTCACCCCGGCCTTACGCAACGTGCGGCTGCCCAAGGATTTCAAGGGTCCTCATAAGGTGTCCAATTACACTATCGATTTACCCCCCGAATCATGGGTCGAGAGCTATGAGATGGCAATGGAGATGCTGGATGTGGATGATGTGGCATGTCCTAAGTACTTCACCATGATGCTGGAAGGGACAACTCGTACCTGGCTGAAAAGTTTACCAGCTAACTCCGTTGGGTCATGGGCTGAGTTAAAAAGCCCGTTTATCCAAAATTTCAAAGATACGTGCAAGCAGCCCATGTCAATCGTTGTAGCGACCCGACCTCAGACGGTCAAGTCTCTATGTATCTGTGCTATCCCTGGATCGGTATGCTAGCACACACAGTACATCAATGTATATATCAAAGTGCAATCACATGTATAAGTAACAAAAAATGATATATACCATAAGAATCTCATCGGAAATAGGCAAACAGGTGTGGAGTCCCATCAACGCCATCGGCAAGTTGAGTGCGGACCGTAACCCTATCGTATCACTTACTCGTCGGATAATGCCTGCAACATAATATGTTGCAGCTGTGTAGGTCAGTACGTTGAATGTACTGGCAAGTCACACCACAAGAGATGAATAAATGTCCTATTTATACATGCAATATGGATGGTGGATGGTTCTAAATTTAATTTTCATAAAGCTGATTTTTTTCCCTATCATCAAAAGAATATCATATTGTTACTACATAATTCATCATAATATGATTGAGATGGTTTCTCCATTCAATCTATACCCAAATTCATTAAAACCCATTAAATTAATTAAGAGTGATCAGATCGCTCAATTCCCACTTTCCATATGCTCAAATTTTCCATAACTGGGGACACGGCTAATGAATTGGTTTTACACTCTGCAAAGGTTTGCACACTTTTCCCCACAAGACTCGATCACCTCCTTTGTAGTCCTCGCACTGCCTGGTGTTTGAGAATCGAAAGATCGAGACATAGTCTTTCTGAAGTGTTCCCTCTTAACCCTGGGTAGACCGGTACACCTACATATATAACTACATCTGCTAGTTTACCACGGTAAGAGGTCACACAACGTACTCAACTAAGCCAGAGCCCATAATAGCTTGTGGCTGTGTAGGTAAGCTTCTAGTCTTGAAAAATTGATGAATCCCTTTGAGCCTGGGTGGCAGTCCATAGGGTGATCACACGGGTATTCCGGGATCCCCTGGGCAAGTCCACTGGTTTCTCTAGGGTGCCCAGGAAAGTCCACTGGTTTAATTAGTTATAATAGATAAGTTACCAAAAAATTTAACTAACTCCAGAAAAAAATGTTCACATATACGAAGTTACTATTTAGAGCCTAGAAACAAAACTTTCATAACGTGATAAAATTATTTTTGCGCACAAACTTGGGGTTTTATGAATACCCAAAATGACCAAAAATAGATTACATATTTCCAATAAAAGTTTTGGAGAAGTCATATTATCTCCTCTCATATTTTATTTGATTAATTTGGAAATATTTAAACGACAATAAAACTCCAAATAATATCATATTTCAATTGGAACTCCAAAATCCAGACAAACTCCATATGAAATATTCATCCACCACATTTGAGAAAGTCATCTTATTCTCACTCCAAAATTGTGATTGTGGTTTCCAATATTTCAAAAAAAAATCAAACGGAAATTAAAGCCCTTTGATTTCTTGAATAAACTTCCCCAACCATAGTTTTCTTTATTGGACAAAATGTTACCCAACTTTTATAACATGATTAGAAAAAGTTTTAAACAAGAACTCAAAAGGTTTTAATTCTCGTGAAAATAAAATAATTTCACACAATCCATCACACAACAATCAGACAAACAATCCTATTTATTTATTTAATATAACATTCCAAAATATAGAATTTTGGGATGTTACAAACCTACCACACTTAAAATGAATCTCGTCCTCGAGATTCGGAAAGGCTAGAAAGAAAAAGGTCAGGGTTGGGGTCTCCTTGCAATTCCATTGATCATGATGAAGGTCCCGGGTGCTGCCACACTTAAAATAAACTCATGCATCACCTCTATAGTGTTGACAACACATTTCTCCTCAAATTTCTTGTAATAACTCCTTCATTGATGCTCTCCTGTTAGAGGCATAACATTTCCTTCAATATCCTGGGTCTTTGCATTAAAATGAAATTCTTCCGAGACTAGATATTCTCATCTAACAGGTCTAGCGCCAATGCTAAACAACTATTGAAAAATCTCATGGAGGTTTGCCATTACTGGTTCCCTGCAAGAAATGGATCTTGGCTTCATTCTCACTGTGTAACCTACGATTGGCAGCAGCTGGCATGTACATGGGTTCCTCATCATACCATTCTATGGCTTAAGTAAGGCTTCAACGGGCGTTGGCACTTTACTGTGGGTAAGTCACTCAGATTTACCATTCCAAATAACAAGAGCGAATGATAAGAGTAAGTCGTCATGGTGGCCAAGCCATGTCGCACCCAAATCATTACCCTGTATAAGGTTTAGTGAATCTCGCATCCTAACACTCGGGCATCCTCACAGGCATTGCAGATTTCTCTTGTCCATGAACTGGGTTCGGATAAATCCATCGATTTTGCAAGCCAAACAAAAACAACTATCATCTCACCAAAACCTTCTAGTTTTACGTATCCTCCTATGAAATAGCTATAACTTGATCGGTAGACATTTCATGGATCCTTCATAATTCTTCCTTCAACAAGACTGTGCTTGTTTCCTCGGTAAATCCTGGGCTTGTGGGTTATTGCCCACTTCAACACTTGTATAGCTTTTACTCATCCTTGGAGTTACAACTGATCCATATTCCAATGTTACACCTCATGTAATTCTCATATTACTTCATTCCTTCATATCCTTGTGGTAACCAACATAAAAAAAACGCCAACCTTTTTTTGTCCATCTCCTTTCTACTGATCGACATGAACAACACTTTTCTTCATTGACCATGTGGTTTTATGAAATACTACCACACTTAAAATGAATAGCACTTATTCCCCCATAGACCATATTTCTCATATCCTCGAAAATGGTTAAAAATCTAAGAGAGCGGCAACTCTTACAATTCAACATGGCACTCACAATTCAACGTTATTGATCCATGAAATATTACATTCTCCAAGACTTCCATTACATAGGTCAACTCGACCTACTCATGAAAATAAAATTGCTTCCTACTACTTATTACTGATATCATAATCTCGACTACTCAGTTTTAGCTGTCTTTTGATTCGAACATTCCCTAGCATAATGTCCCACTTCCTTACAACGAAAGCAAATGGCTTCCGACTTGTCTCGAGGCTTCCTTGTGATTTTTTGGACTCCTTGAGTTCTTGGCTTCTTGTCCGAACATTCGTGGTAGTAGTGCCATGAGTTCTTGCACCTGAAACATGTGATATGACTCAGGCCCTTCTCTGCAGAAATTGGGTTACTCTGGGGAGGTATTCATTTCCTCTTCGGGGACTTCTTCGTATAGATCAGGGCTTCTATTTCATGTGGATCAAATTCCACTTCTTCTATCGGGAAGTATTCTGGATTCTCTTTTGTTTCCTTGGTGCAATACTATGAAAAATGTCCTTTTTCTCCAAATGAATAGCAGGCTTTGGAATAAAATCTAGTTAGGTCTTCTCCATCAGGGTCTTCAACATCGTCCTTCGTCACAGATTCTTCCATACCTTCTTGAAGGGCTTCCTTCATTCCTTGCTTCTGCTTCCGGGTAGTTTGTTGTACCACAGGATAAATGTGACACTGAGCAGGGTAGTGATCCGTTCCTTCACATAAGAAATATGTAACCTGCCAAGTTGGGCATTTTCCGGCTGGGTGATTTTCTTCACAGTGTGGGCATTTGTCCTTGTGTTCTTTATGGGTGTGTCCAATTTCTCCGCAAATCTTACATGCACAAGGTTTCTTCATAATCTTACTATCATAGGGCTTCCGGGTAAGATGAGACCTTAGCAGAGTCGTCTTGAATTCTTCCCAAGTCTTTGCTCCATTCCATCCTTGTATGGCTTGATGCATTTTCCACCATGTTGCGGCACTTCCTTCAAAGTACTGAAGAGTGTATGGTACTTCATCCTTTCTTTCAACAAGGTTGATCCTCAGGTGATTCTCCATGTTACGAATCCATTGCTCGGTCTCTAACTGAGTCTTGGGTCCCAAGAATTTGAGTCCATCTTCATTCATCATCTATTGGGTCCTAGGGTTTTGAGATGAGATAGAGTTGGGGGAATAGAGAGATACACACATCACACAAGTAGATCATGATTCACACATTCATTCAATCAAACATTAATATAGTACTGCCACCCACATAAGTTGGTATGGTCAGATACTCAAATCGTAAACGTTCAAACTTATTTTCTCATGGTGGTCTACTACTAAACTAACTTCTCCAGATCTTGGTTCTGGTCTCCACGGGGCTTCTTTTGTTTGTGTTGGATATTCTCCAGTTCTTTAGCCAGATAATCTCTATCGAGATGGAGTTTCCTGTGGCGTCCCAGTATGTCTTGGAGTTGATTCTTGAGCTTCTGGATCTCAACATCTTTGGCATGAGCTATGGTCCTGTTGTTCTCCAGTTCCTAATTAAGTTTCCGAACTTCAAGGTCTTCCTCCGCGTGCTTGGTTACCTCTAGCTTCTGGGCCTCGAGTTCTTCATGCAGTGCTTCGTTATCGAATAAGACTTCGAGAAGGTCCATCTGGAGGTTCTTGATGTAATGCTCCAAGTCTTGGTTATACACCGTCAGAGGTGAAAACTTCAGCTTTTGCTCCTTCGTTAGTAAGATATGTGCTCCACCAGCTTTCTGCCATCCAAGCTTTCCAAAATTGTTCTTGCTTAGCTCATTACGATGACGATAGCACAGGCGTGCAATTGCATCATGAATGTCAGTGTTGATGCCCATATCCTTGTTGTGGGCTATCATCTCATATGTGATGTCTCCTTTCTTGGGGTCTCCTTGACATCCAAAAACTCGAGTCTTAATGCCCCATGTTCCGGTTCTTCTCTTGTTCACCTTGATCTCCGGTATCGGCAACTTCAGCAGTCTGACCAGTACCATGAGGGTTGGACCATAAAGAACGTCCTTGTAGTGCTCTCTGGTGTTCAGGGTGAGATTCTCCATCTAAATTTTGGAAATAAGAAGAGTTTTGGTCAAGGGTTCAAAAGATGAGGGAAAATTCCTAAGCAAAAATTGTTCTCTCGAGGCCTTGCTGGTACTAAGTCATTTCCTAGGGTCACGTCCTACAGTCAACATGTGCTCTGATACCATTTTTGTAGCGACCCGACCTCAGACAATCAAGTCTCTGTGTATTTGTGCTTTCCCCGGATCGGTATGCTAGCACACATAGTACATCAATGTATATATCAAAGTGCAATCACATGTATAAGTAAGAAAAAAATTGATATATACCTTAAGAATCTCAGCGAAAACAGGCAAACGGGTGTGGAGTCCCATCAACGCCATCGGCAAGTTGAGTGCGGACCATAACCCTATCGTATCACTTACTCATCGGATAATACCTGCAACATAATATGTTGCAGCTGTGTAGGTCAGTACGTTGAATGTACTGGCAAGTCACACCACAAGAGATGAATAAATGTCCTATTTATACATGCAATATAGCTGGTGGATGGTTCTAAATTTAATTTTCATAAAGCTGATTTTTCCCTATCATCAAAAGAATATCATATTTTTACTACATAATTCATCATAATATGATTGAGATGGTTACTCCATTCAATATATACCCAAATTCGTTAAAACCCATTAAATTAATTAAGAGTGATGAGATCGCTCAGTTCCCACTTTCCATATGCTCAAATTGTCCATAACCGGGGACACGGCTAATCGATTAGTTTTACACTCTGCAGAGGTTTGCACACTTTTCCCCACAAGACTCGATCACCTCCTTTGTAGTCCTCGCACTGCCTGGTGTTTGAGAATCGGAAGATAGAGACATAGTCTTTCTGAAGTGTTCCCTCTTAATCCTGGGTAGACTGGTACACCTACATATATAACTACATCTGCTAGTTTACCACGGTAAGAGGTCACACAACGTACTTAACTAAGCCAGAGCCCATAATAGCTTATGGCTGTGCAGATAAGCTTCTAGTCATGAAAAATTGATGAATCCCTTTGAGCCTGGGTGGCAGTCCATAGGGTGATCACACGGGTACTCCGGGATCCCCTGGGCAAGTCCACTGGTTTCTCCAGGGTGCCCAGGCAAGTGCACTGGTTTAATTAGTTATAATAGATAAGTTACCAAAAAAATTAACTAACTCCAGAAAAAATGTTCGCATATACGAAGTTACTATTTAGAGCCTAGAAACAATACTTTCATAACGTGATAAAATTATTTTTGCGCACAAACTTGGGGTTTTATGAATACCCAAAATGACCAAAAAATATATTACATATTTCCAATAAAAGTTTTGGAGAAGTCATATTATCTCCTCTCATATTTTATTTGATTAATTTGGAAATATTTAAACGACAATGAAACTCCAAATAATATCATATTTCAATTGGAACTCCAAAATCCAGACAAACTCCATATGAAATATTCATCCACCACATTTGAGAAAGTCATCTTATTCTCACTCCAAGATTGTGATTGTGGTTTCCAATATTTCAAAAAAAATCAAACGGAAATTAAAGCCCTTTGATTTCTTGAATAAACTTCCCCAACCATAGTTTTCTTTATTGGACAAAATGTTACCCAACTTTTATAACATGATTAGAAAAAATTTTAAACAAGAACTCAAATGGTTTTAATTCTCATGAAAATAAAATAATTTCACACAATCCATCACATAACAATCAGACAAACAATCCTATTTATTTATTTAATATAACATTCCAAAATATAGAATTTTGGGATGTTACAATCGTAGACTTAGCCGCCTGTGTTCAAGAGGAGGGGGAGTCTACAACCCATTGGGTAAAGCGAGTCTTAGCTATTCTGTATTCGTCAGACCGCATCAACGCTGATACGGCAGTCTTAACATTGGAAGGCAATTGTCGGTTTACGCCTTTGAAACTGACGTTGGGAAGACTCAAGCGTCACTGCAATGACATGGCAATGCTTATGGCAGCTCTGGTTAAGTATGCCTCCTCGGATAGTACTAAGGACCCTGAGTCTGAGGATGAAAGGCCGGGGAAGGGAAAGAAGAATGGCAGTGCCAAGGGGCAGCATCATAACCTGACGGGTCATGGGAGCAACGGTAAGCGCAAGGTGGATAATAGCTTGGACTTTGTGGATAACACCAACACCCAGGATAATGGTCAGCGCCATAAGGGTAAACCACCCCAGCAGGGTGGAGGATCAGGTCCCAATCTTGAGCGCCTACTAAACCAGCCTTGCCCAAAGCACGGGTCAAAAGAAAGGCCAGCTACGCACCTTTGGAAAGATTGCTTTATTATGCGGAAATTTAAAAATTTGAATCTTTTCCAATACGACTAGGGACCACCCGATGGTTTAGGAGGCGGTTCTCATGGGCCGGGTGGCAATCAAGGCAGTCAGGGTAACCAAGGCGGCTATAATCATTAGGGGAGTCAGCAGCAGCAACAATCGGGTTATCAGAGTAATCCGAAGCAGTTGAATAGTGGGCAGTACCATGTCTTCACCACTAGTTTGTGTAAGCGCGATGAGAAGCTTCATAAAAGGGTAGTAAACTCCGCTAAACCGGCAGTGCCCCATTATCTACGCTGGTCTGAGCAACCCATTTTGTGGAGTCGAGAGGATCATCCACCCCGGGTTGATAATCCGGGTCACCTGGCATTAGTGGTGGCACCTCAGGTTGGGGGGACAAGTTCACCAAGGTACTCACGGATGGAGGGAGCAGTATCAATATCCTTTATTATGAAACCTTCCGTCGCATGGGGTTAACAGATAAAATTCTTAAACCATCGATCACCATTTTTCATGGTGTGGTGCCTGGTAAATCGGCGTACCCAGTTGGTAAGATAGCTCCATAGGTTGCTTTTGGAGATGATCATGATTCCAGGTCAGAAACATTGACTTTTGAAGTGGTGAAAATAAAGAGCCCATATCATGCCCTGTTTGGACGGGCGGGTTATGCTAAGTTCATGGCAAGGCCCTATTATGTTTATCTGCAGCTTAAGATGCCGGGTCATAAGGGGACCATCACAGTGCATGGGAGCCGAAAGATTGCTTTGGAATGTGAAGAAGGTGATGCGGCCTATGCTGAGTGGGTCTGTGCAATAGAGGAGTTGAAGTTCTACAAAGACAATGTTGATCCGGCAGATATGACTTCTCTGAAAAAGCCAACTACAGAGCATGATCCGGCTTTGAAGTTTAAATCGGCTGAGGAGACTAAGCCGGTTGACTTTGTTCCTGGCGATTCATCCAGGCAGTTCAGCATCACTGCTAACCTGAATCCAAAATTGGAAAGCGCGCTCATCGAGTTCATCCGTGAGAACCGGGACATCTTTGCATGGAAACCTTCTGATATGCCAGGTGTACCGAGGGAACTCACTGAGCACACTCTTAATATAGATCCTAAGTTTAAGTCGGTCAGACAGTTTCTCCACTGCTTCAATGAAGAAAGGCGCAAGGCTATTGGTGAGGAGGTAGCCCGACCTTTGGCAGCAGGGTTTATTGTGGAGGTCTTTCACCCTGAGTGGCTAGCTAATCCGGTGCTGGTACTTAAGAAGAATGACACTTGGCGTATATATGTGGATTACACAGATTTGAACAAGGCCTCTCCAGCTGATCCCTTCGCTCTCCCTCGTATTGATCAAATCATTGATGCTACGGCGGGTTGTGACCTTTTGTGTTTTCTGGACGCTTATTCTGGTTATCATTAGATCAAAATGGCAATTAAGGATCAGGAGAAGACAACTTTTATAACTCCCTTTGGAGCCTTCTGCTATGTATCTATGCCTTTTGGGCTCAAGAGTGCCCAGGCGACTTATCAGCGTTGTGTACAGAATTGTCTTCATAATTAGATTGGGCGCAATGTTCATGCTTATGTTGATGATATTGTGGTAAAGTCCAGAAAGGAGGAAACATTGATAGATGACTTGAAGGAGACTTTTGATAACCTCCAGGTTTATAAGATGATGCTTAATCCGGCCAAATGTGTCTTTGTTGTACCGGCAGGCAAGCTCTTGGGTTTTCTGGTGTCTAACAGGGGCATTGAAGCTAATCCCGAGAAGATCAAAGCTATTACGTCTCTGGCTAAACCGGCGTGTATTAACGATGTTCAGCGTCTGGCGGGTCGTATTGCAGCATTGAGCCGGTTTATCAGCCGTTTGGGAGAAAAGGCAATCCCTCTGTATCAGATGATGAAGAAGACAGACCATTTCGTCTGGAGTGATGCTGCCAATGAAGCCTTTGAGAGTTTAAAGCGGCAGCTAGCTGAGCCGCCTATCCTTGCTGCTCCTATTGATAAAGAGCCCTTGTTGTTATATGTGGCTGCTAATGCCCGGGCTGTTAGTGTGGCTATTATGGTGGAGTGCAAGGAGGCCGTAAAGGAGTATCTGGTTCACACTACAAAAAATACACTTACGTGATGATACGTGTTTGTCACAGTAGGTCGCTTTTTTTGTCATGCATGTACATCCATGACAAATTTATGATAGAATCAAGATAGTCATACCTGTGCTGCCGTAGAAGTGTTCCATGACATTACCAAAATTATCATCACGGAAGTGTCCACTTCCATGACAATAAATCGCGCGTCACAGAAGTGCTTTCGTCAAGGGTGACCGACACGTGGCATCCACCGTAACGGAACGCCGTTAAGCTATAGGGTCGGGTTTTGGATCCGATAACCCGTTAACAACCCCGACCAATGGGGATTTTCCATGTGTAAAATCATCATTGGCTAGAGGAAACACGTGTCGGCTCATCGTTGGGACAGATGTCATCCACTCACTGGACAGAAGGCGCCTATGATACGCCGACACGTGGCACGGCCCAACAGTGGCCCATTCCTGTGAAAAGGCCGGCCCATTTGACTTGGTCAAAAGTTGGCGGGCCGCCCCATGGAAAGCCTGTTAACGGCTTGTTCGCATATAGCCCATTTACAGCCCGCTAACCCAAGGCCCGTTACGCCCTATCCGAATTAGGCCCAGTAGCGTCATCTGGGCCATCCAGTATGATTCCAGCCCGTTTTCACTTCTGGCCCATGTATAGCCCATGACGTCTTTCGTCCCATATGAGGCCCTTTGTAACTCTTGGCCCATTAGCGGCCCGTGCTGAAACTGGCCCATAATGAACAGTGTATTACTTTACACCCATTAACGGCCAGTGGTGAAACTGGCCCATAATGAACAGTGTATCACTTTATACCCATTAACGGCCCATTATGCCGTTTCCAGCCCAAGTTAACTTTCGGCCTTCTGAGGACCCATTTATTCTTGGGCTCATTTGCAGCATTCGGTTACTTACGGCCCGTTACTGTCATTTTCTGTTTCTGGGCCAAATTCAGCCCGTCGTTACAGTCGGCCCGTTTGTGGATCGTTAGTCTGTTGGGCCATTTTCATAGCATCACCAAATACGGCCTATTAACGGCCCGTTATGGTCAGCCCATAAAACGTATGATTTCCATTAAAGGCCCGTCTACGGTCCATTAAAGGCCCGTACAAGACCCATAAATGAGCCGGCGGCCCATGGATCCTACTAGACGTACAAGGCCCATGGATCCTACGAGACGTAGAAGGCCCATGGATCCTACGAGACATAGAAGGCCCATGGATCCTACGAGACGTAGAAGGGCCATGGTCGGGCGAATTGGCCCCCGTTTGAACGATATAGCATATTCAAAGAATTATCCTACTCAATACTATCACCTCTAAAAAGCCTACACTATACAACAAAGAGATCAAGGCATAGAAAGGTAGAATAATCCTACACTATACTATAAAGAAATTACAGCCGATTATACCCACTGGGCATTATGGTTCGGCACAGGTGATAATAAAGCATACACAAACAGCAAATTACATACACTGGGCAAATACAACTCATACATCATGGACGCGCATCAACTTAACTCCATTTGAACTATAATCTCTTCAGAAAATAGGATTGGCCGGATTCAGATAGCACAAATTTTAGTCTGCAAAATCTCCAATTCCTTCATGGTTACCTCAATGTCTTGTTTCATTTTTTGACTCCTGCATCTAATACCTGCATCTCCAGTCTCAACTTGTTGATTATACATTGACAATCATGTACACGTTGTCTTGCCACGTCTAGTTGATGCTCGAGAACATCAGCACATTCCAATTCCAATCCATAATCATTCAGTAACGGCCATGCCGCACTGCTCGCAGATCTTTGTGTTGATGTCACTTCATCCTGAAATGTTTCTGTAAGTACACATGACTAGGGCAAAAATATAGTTACAACAGTGAAGCGAACAAGACACTATTTTGTACTACATGGCAAAACAAGACTAACAATAATGTTACATGTCACTTTCAAAAAAATGTTACATGTCATGAAGCATAAGCAGCTGATATTTTAAAAATTATAAAAAAGATAGTCTGTGCAGCCTGCATACAGAAATCCCTCTTAGCTCACCAGAGGAGCATGATGTTGGGGCCCAATCGAAAACACAGACAAGTTACAAATTTAGACATCACGTTGCATATAAGTAAGCAAGCAGTTGGCCATTCTGTGCCTCAATTAAAGTCTTAGGGATCATAATGAACAACAGAGGGTTTCATACAAACATACTACAACAGGCAAAACTATGCAATCATTAGCGTAGTATAAACTAGATTGTGAGCCTCATGCAATAATAGTTGGTTAATAGACTTCAAAGCTTCAGGCACACTTCGGCAGAGTAATTAAATGGTAAGGCCTTTAATTATGTCAACTAATAGTGATACAAGTACCGAACATCAGGGATGATTATTTGGGCATCTCATTAACTGAGGACAAATAAAGCAATTGAAAAGAGAAAAATTAACTATGCTTGAAACAAACAAGAAATTGAACTGTTGAGTTGCATACAGTGACTTACCTTAGCAGGTTGAAGAGGCTTAGCGCAGCTCCTACTTCTCTTGCAAGGCTCCTTCCTAACATCTTGTACTTGGAAATCCTCAATCTTATCTTCATTGCACCCCCTCTGCAAGGTGACACAAACTAGTTACTCGTCTCCTTGGAAGATAAATGTGCATACTTTCCAGTCTGTGAACACAAAAGAATGAGATTATAACAAAATAACACCACATAATGAAACATGCCGCATCTCTTGCACTTGCACACAATGAAATGAGCATTTACTATGTCTGCACTATGTAAAAACTAGGCATACCTTCGAACTGGATCTCCAGGTACTCTTGGAGAGCCTACTGTAGTGTACAACCAAACCTTTATGTCACCTATGAGTTAGACAAGGCCCCACTACAGCAGCCCTTAGTGTTTAAATCGTTGACAAGCTCTGTTAGAGTGTTATGTCAAGAACAACAAGTAATCAAAGCAAACAGTCCTAGTATGGCTGGCTGATGCAAACAAGCAATTGAATAGATGTGTGAGCAAATCTTACATATCAAGAAAAGAAGCAAAGAAGGAGGCTTAAAGACCATCACTTGACTGACCAGATTTAAGGGGCATTTAAACATCATGTGTAATGTATGAACTAACATAAACATTGCATATTCCAGATTCTACAATGGAATGAACATGCATTAGGTTATGCCATGTATGATGATGCCTAAATGTACAGATAGTAGGCAGGAGTGATTCACCATTGCACGCACAATTGAATTGCAGGTTAAGGGCCAGTTTGATCCTGCCTTTTCAGGGCATATTGTCAAAATAAGCCATAAAGGATGTAAAGAAGTCATTTTTGAGTTATGGGCTTGGGCTTAAGTAATTTCGCTTTGGAGGGGGGTGTTTCAGGTAGAACCTCACTAAAAATTAAAGGGAAGGGGAATAGTAAAATGACTCTGTTGTCTGCCTATATTACACTCAAAATGCAACTGCTGACGCCCGTGTCACACCTGACCCTCAAGTAAAACACGCAAGCATTCATTGCCCTGCCTGCTTGCATCTCCTCTCCCCTTTCCCTCTACCTCGATCCCCTGCCTACAGCACTAGGGTTCCTCCAGCGAGCTGTCGCCACTGGTCCCATCTGGCCTTGTCCTCGACGATGCTATGTCCAGCTAGGCTACATGGCCGGCAGGTAGGGGCAAATCTCCCTGGCTTCTCCTCCCTCTGGCGCCGCCCCTCATTCTCATGGTCTCCAGCAGCTGCTCCACTGTGGTTCGTCCAACGCACTACTCCGGCGGGCGCTGCACAACTACGGCTGATGCCACACTACGACAGAAGGCACCTTATTCCCCCTCCCCTCCTCCCAGGGCATGGCCTTAAGGTGCTGTTGAAGGATGAGCTCATCCAACAAGGTGAGGATCTCCTTTGATTTTTTGCCAAATTTTCATTCTGATCCACTATACGATGAATTGCTATGAGCTGCTTCTGCTGCAGCTATATGATGCATTGCTATGAGCTGCTCCTGCTGCTGCTATATGATGAATTGCTATGACTTGCTGCTGTTGTATGATGAGTTTCTATGAGCTGCTGCTGCTATATGATGAATTGCTATGAGCTGCTGCTACTGCTATATGATGAGTTGCTACAAGCTCCTCCTGCTACTGCTATATGATGAGTTGCTACAAGCTGCTCCTGCTGCTACTATATGATGAATTGCTATGAGCTGCTCCTGCTGCTGCTATATGATGAATTGCTATGAGCTGCTCCTGCTGCTGCTATATGATGAATTGCTATGAGCTGCTGCTGGTATATGATGAATTGCAGACTGCTGCTGCTGTATGATGCGTTACTATGAGCTGCTGCTGCTATATGATGCTTTCAGGTGGTGCTGCTATATGATAATAACCAGCCACTTAGACCATCGAATTTGAATAAATAATTGTTCTTCATTTAAATGTGGGTCATGCGTTCTTCGTTTAAATTAGGCAATGGGATCTCTATGGAAAACATTGACCAAAGTATATTGTGCCAAGAAGATGGTATCTTTGTATTTGCATTTTGAGCAAATAGTGATGGTCTGTTTCCCTATCATATTAATTACTGCACTGGGTTCAATTTGTGATGTTTGCAAGTCAAATTAATTTCCATATGGGCAGCAAAATGAAAAAAATATAATGCAATCTAGACTTTCCACTGATCATACCAAAGATAAGCTGAAAACACAATGAAAAGAACTGGTTGGCTTATTACATGGAGCTTATATTCACAGGTGCTTATTTTCTTAGGATAACTCGTAATAACTGTCCCTAAGAAACTTGGCTAATAGAACTAGCATACAAATAACATGTCACGATGATTGCAATGGAGGAGTGACGTACCATGGCACACTATATAGGCTCACCGCTGCCTCTCCTTTTTTTTGCGATGTTCCATGAAATTGCTACATACATCTTGTACTTTTTCATTGTGTAACCCTATCTGCAAGTTGACACGGCTAATTTCAGACATCTCTACATGATACTACATTGCATATCCCTTGCGCATATTTAAACCACCAATTAACGATTGTGTGCGTACCATAAACTAGCCATGACTCTGTATGCTGGACTAGCAGGCACTCTAAGGGAGCCTAATGTAGTGCACTGGAATTCCTACATGCCACCTACGATTTTGTGTAATGTACTGCCCCTGTTCCTAAATATATGTATTTGTAGAAATTCCAGTATGGACCACATACAGATGTATATAGATGCATTTTCGAGTGTAGATTCACTCATTTTGCTCCGTATGTAGCCTATAGTGGAATCTCTAGAAAAACTTATATTTAGGAACGGAGGTACGAGGTAGTATCATGTATGACATCTACATATCTAATTTAGCAGCCAGTAGTAGAAATCATTGTCTGCACAAAGGGATTACTGGTCGAAAATCCTAGCAAAGCACGCTGGCAGGCACAGAACAATACAAGAGAGAGAGAGAGACGCGCTTACAAGATCATAGCAATGCCTCAGTCCAGGATCTTGGTTGGCCAAGCTGTTAGATCCAGAAGAAACATCGTCCATGTAGTTTTTGCCAGCTGCATAACAGGTAACAGCGACTGGTTAGTATATTTGAAGTACATCGGGCAGGTGATGCCGGACGGGTTTAAAGGTGACAAGTACCTAGGTCGTGGCGGGTGCTTGGCATCTCTCGAGACTGTGGGAATCAGGTTAGAAACATCAAGGATGATGACATTGCGCTGGCTGTCGGGGTCCGGTAAGGAGATCTAGAACCGTCGAGTAGGGTGTTTGTGGAGCGGCTCCGGTAGGGTGGACTACGGTGTGGGCGAAGCAGATCTATGGCCATGGACGAGGGCGTAGGTGAAGCTGCTCCGGTGGTTGGGTTAAGGATGGTGTCGACGATGCGGATCTGCGGCCATGGACGGGGCGTTAGAAGCTGCTTCGGTGGTTGGGTTAAGGGTGCTGTCGACGATGCGGATCTGTGGCCGTGGATGGGGCGTCAGAAGCTGCTCCGATAGGTTGGATGAGGGTGCGAGGAAGCAGATCTAAGGCCGTGGACTTGTGAGTTGGCAAAGCGGCCCCGGTAGGGTTGAGAATGGTATAGGCGAAGCTACTCCGGTAGGGTTGAGGAAGGTGTTGGCGAAGCGGCTTCGGTAGGGTTGAGGAAGGTGTCGGCGAAGAGGATCAGAGGCCGTCAACGGGGGCGTCGGTGGGGTGGCTCCGGGGGGTGTGGACGAAGCGTCTCCGGTGGGGAGTACGAATGAGCCGCTGCAGATGCGCGGCGGTTGACGAGAGTATCGGTGAAGCAGATCCGGCGCCGTGGACAAGGCCGACACTGAATGGGCTGTGGCACAGTGGTGGATGAGCAGTCTACTTGTTTCTAGGGGAGGTGGGAGGGGTAGATGCAGCCGCAGAAGCAGATCCGGCGAGGTGGACGCCACTGGCAGTGAATGGGCTATGGTACGCCGGTGGATGAGCAGTCTAGGGTTTCGAGAGGGGAGGGGAGAAAGGCAAATGAAGTACGGATGGCGTGATGTAAGATGCTCTGGTGCTGTGGAGTTAGTCGTTTTTGCGGGAGGGGGAGAGGAAATGGGGGTGCCGTGTAGTGGGGGAACTGGAAGTTACGAAAGCAGCCCCGACCTATCACGTAGATGAGGGCGGTATTGTAACTGTTGGTCTCCGTGCACCAAGGACAAAAGGGGGATTTCACATGCTAAAGACTAAGGTGGCGGAAATTTTAGAAGGAGGCGGGAGATTTTGCCCCCCGCGGGATCGTTTGTATCCAGTTTCAACTAATTTTGGACCGTGCTAGCGGGAAGGTCATGCTAGACTGTGTACACGGGGCACGGGTCAGCAGTTAATAACTGGTGTGAAGTCCACCCCAGAAAAAAGACAATAACTCGGGATGATGTGCCGATAACTTGGACGTTCACATGGGCGCGGCCAATCGTACGGGTGTAGTGGCGCATTCACAAAAAAGGGATCAAATGCTCAGCCTATGTATTTCTCGTGTAAATAGATAATTTAGTGCCATTGGTTATTTACTTTAAACATAATGCATTGACGTGTTAGTGTAGAGGCGCACAAAAAGAAATGGATATTGTAGTCAGCTACTTAAAAGTGTTACCTCATATGATTACATAGCTTCCATTTCATAAATTGCGTACCCGTTGAATCCATATATGAATATTACATATATTACTTTAAAATAGAAACTTAAATCATCCAAGACTAATGAATTTGAATGCAAGAGAAACAATGGTGCATGTTCATGATAGCTACATTGGTTGTTTGAAGAAACATCACTGTAACTTTGGCATGCACAACTAAAAAGGCTTATTCAAATAGAAAAAATGTGATATGTGAGTGTCCAATCTTTATAGCGTTGAATCGATATAGTACCTTTGGCCACGATACGAAGTAGATATTGACTTATGTTCAAGCGATGCATGTCCACAATCGCTAGATAGTGATACGTGAATGAATTGTGCAATCTCTCTCACACGCATACATATCTCATTTCCCTGTGGGCATCGGAATCACACACGCGCACTTCATGTATTTCTCTCCCTCTGTCAGGGTTAAATTCGTCTTTCTACCCCGTCCTACAAGTCTCTCAAATAGAAACACACACACTCTCTATGTCTAACACGCCCACCCCTCTAATTCCGCCCACCCACAGCCCTAATGTCTCTCACACACATGCTACCTACCTATCCCTTAATATAGCTAGATATGTGTCACACAAACTTCTTCTCCCTGCTAGCAAGATGCCCATGCCTTGCACGGAACATCAAGATGCATTTGTATGAGAAGTTTATCTTGTGGGAGAAAAGGATGAACGAGGGAATGCCTTATTTGCAAATGCGGAGAGGCGTGTGGGTATCTTTTTGCAAAATTTCCATAGTTTCCTTCTTGTCCGTCGGATATAAATTGGATGGCCTATATTGCAGGATGGCAGGAACACCATCATCACCAACTCTGTTTGTTTATAAGATTAGAGATATGTGAGTGTCACTGCCCCCCCCCCCACATACACACCCACACTTCCCAACACCGAAGGAGTAGGGTGACACCTCGATCTTGATACTAATCTATCGACTGGCTTCTCTCTCAAACATACACACACACACTACCCGGCACTGAAGGAGTAGGGTGGCACATCGATCTTGATAATAATCTATCTACTCCTCTTTCAAACACACACACACACACACACACACACACACACACACACACTAGTTGTGCCTCTGTGCCTACCGCGCACACTCTCGATACGTCTTTCTCTCCCTCCCCCCAACAATGACAGCAGAAGGGTGACAACTCGATCTAATCATAATCTGTCAATTGGTTTATCTCTCAAACATTGTGTCCCGGTGCCTCGCTTGGTAGCCCCCTCGATGTGTAGACTTCTCACGCACGCACAGCTATAGTGCCGATGACGCTGAACCCAGTGTGCCTTGTTTTTACCGGCCTCATGTGATAGTTTTGACCCTGTTTTTTGTTAATTAACAAGGCAACCTTTTCTTTGTTACTACTAGTGAATCTGAAATCATTCGGGGCAGACATAAAATATATCACTTGAACCCAATTATCGCAACAACTATTTTAAAAGAAATAAGCTAGCTGTCCGTGTGTTGCATGGAACATCAAGATGCATTTGTATGAGTAGTTTATCTTGTGAGAGAAAAGGTTGAACGAGGGAAGGCCTTATTTGTGAACGTGGAGAGACGTGTGGGTATATTTTTGCAAAATTGCCATAGTTTCTTTCCTATCTGTTAGATATAAATCCGACGGCCTATATTGCAGGATGGCACGCACACCATCATCACCAACTCTGTTTTCCACTCCCTCCGTCCGAAAATACTTGTCATCAAAATGGATAAAAAGAGATGTATCTAAAACTAAAATACGTCTAGATACATTTCCTTTTATCCATTTTGATGACAAGTATTTCCGGACGGGGGGAGTATTTGTCTTTTTAGAGATTTCAACAAGTGACTATGACTGGACCTTACCAACATACTCAAAAAAGTAGTCCATAATTTTGATGTTACCCTCTTTTCTTGGCGGTGCAGTGCCATCTGGATACCTCATAAATAAATAAAGTACTACATGATACTAATATATGATACATGGCGCAGGAGTACTAAGTATTATTAATACAGTTTTGCTAGAACTCATCTAGATGAGATATAATTTGGTCTCATTCATCTTTTATAGCCATTGGATGTGATGCTATATAAGATGTGTGTGTGCTTACGTGGGTTGTATTTGTTCTTGTGCAACAAACTGACCACTGCATGTCATGTTTGATAGTCTCAAGTCATTAAAAGCATACAAGCCCCACATCTCTTCTTGGTTGATTCCTCTATTTATGTCAAAAAAATAAGAAACAACGTGAGAGTTAATGCACCACGCATATGTGTTTACTATTTGGTTTTCGTAAGATGACTTAATACTCACCTAGGCGGAGGGGGTATTCGATTGGACAGCGGGCGGCGCAGTTCCCGATACGGCTTTAATGCAGACGAGGGAGGGAGTAGCGGTTCCCGACATGTTGAATGGCCAATGCATCCTTCTTCAATTAATGCATGAGGGAAGTAATGGGAGGAGGTCCGGGAAAAGAGGCTGCATGATGTGAATGCAACGCAGTTTGCCCTCATTTGCCCTCATATAAAGGCGCCCCTCCATTCCAATGCATCTACCACATCATACGCACCTAAGCATTTGCCTAAGCACCTACACTAAGCGCAAAAGAGCTCACTCCAGACCCATGGCGGCGATGCTCGTGAGCGGCCAGCGGCTGCGCCAGATGGTCCACGACGCCGGCCTGCGGCATGGCGTTGAGGATCGTCTCCAGACGGTGTTGGAGACCGGCTGGTAGATGGCCGCCTTCGACGCCAACTATGTATCTCAGTTGGACTAGATGATCGTTGCCACCAGCAACAAGTTCACCGTCCTCAAGAAGCTCGCGAACGACATCGCTATACTCCTCCAGCCCACGCGCCCGGGCTCCTCATTGCCTGCCACCCTAATCGGCCTCCATGGCCAGAACCTCTTTCAAGCACTGGTGGCCCTGCGACTGCCCGCCGATGCCATGAAGAATGTCCACCTGGAGGTCGCGCTCGCCGCGAGGCGCCTCGCCCTGCAATAATTCGTCAACCTACACATCCACATGTACGAGGAAATCATGTACATAGGTATCTACAAGGCCGGTGAGGACGCTACGACGTTGGCCTTCCACAACCGGCTGGAAGCCTTGGATGCCTTTGCTGAGAAGCACCTCGACCTCTCCACAAAAGCCACCGCTCCTTAGCAGCCGGTCGGTGGCCCGACGCACTAAGTTGAGGAGGAGGAGGTCGTACGTTCGTGGATCCATCTTTCTTCTTGCCTTCTGTAACCACCACTGCAATCACGTCATCGTCACCTTAATTCTTATTGTGCTGTTGCATTCTCGTTCCAGTCAATACCGACATGTGCGATCCCTTTGCTTAATTATATGCATCACTGTAACTAGTACTCCATCCGTCAATTTATAAGTTGTGCTTACCTTTTCCATCAACTTCGTGCAACGCGCGGGCATCTTGCTAGAAACACTAGAATATGTCTATATAATCCGTATGTGCTAGTCCATTTGAAATTTCAAAAAAGACAAATATTTATGTACGGAGGGAGTAATATATTAGGAGTATATCAAAACAATAGTGATTTATTTCAAGTTTGTGAACAAATACTACTATTCTACTACTTTGGATCCGTCGCAACGCACGAGCACATTGCTGGTAAAAGGAAAAGGCCTGCGTGTTCGCGTCGCACCCCCACACGCCCGGGAATCGGGAGTACAACATGGCCCGTCTGGCATGACAGATGGCTTAGGGAAGGTGTGTTGCCTAGCATTTTCACTTTCATGTGGGACCGCCATTGAGCAAACCGACACCCCGCCCGCCGCCATGTTGGAAAAAAGAAACGAGGGGAAGATCTAGCTGTAGCACAGAAGCCAAGAAATTTGGTGTCAGACGGGGCTCGTTGATAGAGTAGGAGCATTCCATACTAGTACTACTCCTACTAGTACCAAGTTTGTACTCCTAATACTATATTACTAGTACTACCACTATACAACTAGTAGGTACGTGCACGGCACAACATCGTAGGAACAAAAAACGGGAAGATCTTGTTTTGGGTGATTTATCTTTTTTTCAATCAACGTAGTATGAATAATATGATGTGGGGGGCACACATGAAGCTTATGTGGCTTGGTTGCATGGCTACGGAAGGTTAGAGAAAAATAAACAGATAATGTGTTTAGAATGCACTCCACTAAATATATATATATTCTTTGGATCCATTGCAATGGACCGGCACATCTATATCTATACCCCCTATATAGTGTGTAAAAAGCTTTGAAAGTTGGTCGTTGGATGAAGCCAATCCGACGGTACAAAGATGGCAAATCCGAGCACTACTGGCCGCTGGATATCATCCACCAGATTCTGCCACATGTATAATCTAGAAGACTCCATGGTTGAACTTAATTCATGACTAAGGGCCTCTTTGATTCATAGGATTGCAGAAACACGGGAATAGGAAAAAAGTAGGATTGGAATGGCATGTTCATTGGATCCCTATAGGATTTGAGTTTGTTTGATTGTGTCACATGAAAAACAAAGGATTTCTTTCAAGAGGTTGGAGTGCATGTTAGAATTCTTGTGAAACGTAGTACAAATGAATCCTTAGGAAAATATTCTACATGATTCAATCCTACGAATCAAACGACCAACGTAGGAAAAATTCCTAAGGATTCTGATCCTTCAAAGATCCTATGAAAATCCTTTGAATCAAACAGACCCTAACTTTGCCACAACTAAGCTTAGGCAAAGTTATTAGTTCTTCAAAACGAGAGAAACAAGTTGGCAAGCCTAAGGGAATCTTGCCACATTTTTTGTGCGTATGTCATGTGGGGCCTTAGTGTGGCTTGCCTAAGGTGTGGCTTGAATCAAACACTCGCCTAAGTTAATCAAACTTGCCTAACCTTACATTTCACCAGATTTTGCCACATGTTAGAATCCAGAAAGCTCCACATGTAGAAGCATAATGCACAAACCACCAGAATCTCATGCGTGCAATGCATGTGTACCTTACTAGTACTAGTTGGTAGTAGTAAGAAACAAATTACAGTTTTGGCACGAGCTCGTACTGCGGGAGCACCACAAGGCCTGCCGCAGGAGTTACATTTCCCTCTCGGGGCCCACGGGACCGAACTTCAGTGGCTTAGTGGTAGAAACAAGAAACGTGATGGTCACCGTGGTTCAACTTCCATGGACAAGCTGTCATGTCTGCTGACACATGTATATCAAAACAAGAGTGTTTATATTTCAAGCACGTGAACAAGTATTATTCTACTACTTTGGATCCATTGCAACACACGGGCCAGCACATTGGTGGTAGTAGTGTCCATCTCTATCTCTAGAGGCCTTCCCTTGTTCATACTTTTCTCTCACAAGATAAACTACTCATACAAATGCATCTTGATGTTCCATGGAACGCACGAGGATGTTTCCTTGGGGGTCTCTCCAGCGCGGCGTGGCTGTAGTTGCAAGTTGATGCCCCTTGAGATGCCGACGTTGAGGGGCACTCGGATTTCCTCCGATGAGCAGGTAAGATGAGTTTGATCACGTAGTAAATGCATTCTAAAGACTACTTCCGTGTCCATTTCCTAATTCTCCCCCTACCCACTGTTTCACAGGTTAGGCTCGGTGCGAGTGGAGATTGGCTTGCATATGTACGGGAGGGTACCAACATCAATTTGCACAACATTTACAATGGTGAAACCGTTCCTGTAGAACCTTTGTCCAACATTGGGATCAGCCATGCGACGGGCCACCGCATGAATTGGTACGATAGAACCACGGTGAGATTGAATAAGATAGCACGAACCTTGCACATGGCGGTCAAAGGCGGACCATGCTGTCTACGGCCGATTTGTTGCCATACGAGTAGGAAGACGATGTGCTCCTTTCTAACCGCATCTTCACGGTGACAAACTAGGGGACTTATTTTGTATGAGACACATCCTACGATATACTCCCTCTCTCCCAGTTTATTTGTTTTGAATCTTTTCGTTTTATAAGTTTCAAATTCAAATTTAGAGCTCCCCATCACATGTTGAGATTACAATGTCCATTAAATCGTTGCGTGCATGTATAATAAAGAAACAAATCTCGAGTTTGGCACGAGTTCGTGCTGCGGGAGCACCACAAGCCCTGGCGCAGGAGTTACATTTCCCTCTCAGGGCCGTCGGGACTGAGCTTCAGCGCCTTACTACACCTACCTTTGAGTCAATAACACGTGGACCCGATAGGTGACTGGTCCACATGTAATGCTCCCGTAGGCAGAGGGGAAGTGGCGCCAAGAGGGGTGAGCCGCAGGTCGGGGGACGTGTGGTTTCATGGGTTCAAGCGGCGTCGTGGGAATTGTGGGTGGCTGTGGTAGAAACTTGATGCTCGCCGCATTTTAGGTGGCCCACATGTCATGCACACAAAGGCTGAGGGGCGGTGCGGCCGAGAGGGGTGAGGCGCATGTCGGGGGGCGTGGTGCCATGGGTTGGAGAGACGTCGTGGGAATCGCGAGATGAAACATGATGGTCGCCGTAGTTGAACTTCCATGGACAAGCTGTCATGTCTACGGACACATGCACTGCATACCTATCACTAGAAGGAGTAGCAGAGAAAGCTATATATGCGGATAAATAGTTCCTTATAGTCAAGTGGACCCACGCTACTACTGAGGAAATAGTTCATCCATCCATAATGCCCTCCTACTGGTGCAACCTCTTCTTCTTCTTCTTCTTCTTCTTGTTCTCATTCTCTGTGGGAGACGGCTTCGCAACAATCTCTTTGGACCTTGCAGCTATCTCGAAACTCACACGGGCATCGAGGGCAGCATATTTTATCTGCTCGTACGTCAAGGGATAATTCTCCCATCCAGACGACCTTAATGCCACCGTCTCGTCACCCTTCTAAAGATTTGTACCGAGCACAAAATTTGCTACGTCGAATAGGGATGGTGTATGTTTATCACAAACTTCTATAGGAATTTTGATTTTGGTTTGTAGGTCAGCGATGCTATTGAAATCAAGGTTGTACGGCTCCAGCTTCTGTTTGTCCCCTTCGATGGCTGCCCCACAAAATTATACGTCCTCTCGAGACAAGAAATCATGAAGCTCACCTGGTATGGAGGGCGAGTGTATGATCTTCCCAGGGGCACGCTCCGTGTACTCTACGTCGAGACCGATGACCCTTGTCTCTACCTTTTCGATGGAGTTGGATACATTGTTGATCCACTGCCGAACAACCCTTGGGTGGACGGTGACTGTGGAAACTATGTGCATCGAGCCTTCGACGAGGACATGTTGGACGCTAAAAACCTGCATCTCGATCTCTATCGCCATTTGGAACCGCTGGAACGGAGGGCTATGGTTTGGAGAATTAGGATTAGATTGCTAGTCTAATTGAAGTAGTAGATGATTATTTAAAGAGGTTAAAACAATGTGAATGCAGTGGGGTTTGGATGCAAATGAAGACGAAGGGGAGGTGAAGAAGCTGAGGAGAATCGGTTCCCGATGGAGAAGTAAATGGGAGAAGTGGCGTGCAGGCAGTTGATTAGACGGCTAGGTAGACTAAACGAAAAGGCTATGCGGGTAGACTGATGAGTCGTACCTGTTCGTGTACGTGCCCATCCTTCCTGATAGGTGGGACCTATGCAAACAGATAAAAAAATGTGTCATAGTTTTTTTTGAGCGCGTGAGTGGGAGACACAACATTCTCTAGTTAAGGAATACTCCCTCCGTTTAGGTGAGTATAAGTCACTTTATGAAAATCAGGTTTTCCCAAAACCTTTAGGCATGGAGCATTAACTTCCTGCTCGATCCCCTCCCAGCCTCGTTAGCCAGCGTTCTCTTCCTCTGCTGCTGCGTTCTACCTTTCCATTTTTTCTCTTCTCAAGTGTGGAACGATCTGCATGCCGTCCTTGATGCACCAGAACGACCACTGCATGCATCATGGCAGAGAGTTGATTGGGCATGCACGAGAATTTGGTTCTGCTCGCAATATGGATGATACCTGAACGATGAAGTGAACAGGCATGCTACCACGGGAGACCTATTTACGCTATACAATACTGGAGTACTCATGTACCTACTACTACTACTACTACTACTACTACTACTACTACTACTACTACTAGTAGTAGTAGTAGTAGTAGTAGTAGTAGTAGTAGTAGTAGTAGTACAACTATGGTACACTTGATGGTCAAAATACTATTCATCCGGTCCTCACAGTGAAGTGACAACACCCTGCGCCTGACACTAGTCCAGGCGGCGTGTTCGGGTTACCAAAGTCAGTCTCACCCTGTGCACAGTGCAGTCTGTCACCGCTGTTGTACAGCACATTGGCGCCTCGCCTCGTCTCCCTCTCCGCTCCCATAGCACCACTCCATCTCCTTCTCCGTCTCCATCTCACTATGCCCCCATGTACCGTTGCCTCACTCGCCTCCCCCGGTACCACTATTCCCTCGCTAGCCGCTCCAGCACCAACATCCTTCTCCCCCGTAAATCAAGCCCCCTTCCAAACTCCACCATGGCCGAACGCGAACCACGCAACATCCATATGAGCCGCGATTGGGCAATCTCCCCAGTGACATCCTCGACCTCTGTTGTTCGTGTATGGATATGTTGAGTGCCCTGCGGCTGGCTGCATGCTCGAGGGACATGCACACGGCCATCGTCGAAGCGAGGCCTAAGCTTTTCAAGACACCCTGCTTGCTGCTATCTGGTCTTGCGAGATTGGCTCACCATGATACGGAGGCGTGCATGATGCCCCTCGACTTCAATTCGATCTCCATTAGCCGAAATTTCTTTGCAGGTATGTAGTGGGTCGCCATACATCATTTCCCTCGACATCGATCCGATCACCATCGCCCAAAACTTCTTGGCAGGTATGTACTGGGTCGGCATGAACTCCAACTAGATGGCTGCCTTCAGAGAAGACGGTAAAAAGTTGGTGCTCATGAACTTCTAGACCTCCCATGAGATTATCCTTCCTCCGTTGGATTATATAGAGTATTACCATCGCGGTCCAAGTCATCTAGATTACTACGTCAGTTGGACGGACCTTGTTTTGTAGAAGATTGTAATCTGCCAAGTGCCCACACGACATGCGAATTATGTAGACTTCAAGCTAATTGCCTTGTTCGACCGTGTAGGATTTCGGGTTCTGGAAGACCCTTGAGGTTCGAACACTGGGTGCGTGCGAAGATTTCGCCTTCTACCTACCTGCACCCCTCCGCGTCGCTAAGATCTAAGCTATGGAAAGAACAGCACAAGAGACACAGGGTTTATACTGGTTCGGGCCACCGTTGTAGTGTAATACCCTACTCCAGTGTGTGGTGTGGTGGATTGCCTCTTGGGCTGATGATGATGAGCAATACAAGGAAGAACAGCCTCGCGAGGGTCTGTTCTTGGCTGGGGGGATGAACTGCTAGGAGGAGTTCAGTCGCCCTTCTCTCTCTCTCTCTCTCTCTCTTCTCGATTCTCTTTCCGATTTTGATCCGATCTCCGATCTCTCATCCCTCCTCTACCCTGTGGGTGGCTAGTCCTATTTATAGGCAAAGGCCCTGGGCCTCTTCCCAAATATTGAGCGGGAAGGGTGCCAACAATTGGCCATTTTGAAGGGGAACATCTGGTACACTTATCCTGACTAAAGTTGGTCCTCGCCTGCCAAAGGCTCTGGTGGTGACGCTGGCTTTGGCTCCACAATGACTTCCTCCCTGCCGTTGGACTGGTCTTGGTCTCGTTGCACCGAAACGGGTGCCTTTGCTTGATGCTCTCGCCTGCGCCTGCTCCCTTTGCACCAAAGAGGAAAGGAGGACACTACGCGGCTGGCGCCCGCCTGGCGCCTTTGGTCGTCATGGCTTGCGTCACGGGCACCTCGTGAGGTACACCGCCTTGATCTCTTCGCCTCCTCGCGAGCCAGCCTGATGAGGCCGTGCCTGAGGAAGCTCCGTGTCGTCCGCCCCGCGAGGCTTGGCCCCTCGCGAGGGTCTTGGGTCTGTGTTGATGAAGATGGGCCGCGCTGGGCCCCCTTTTGAGTCACGCCGCAGGCCGCAGGCAGGCAAGTCTAGGGACCCCCGTTCCCAGAACACCGACAGTAGCCCCCGGGCCCAAGGCGCATCCGGACTTGGCTGTGCAGAGAGGCGAAAGGGCAAGAGCGAAGCGCCGCAGGCCCTAACAGCCTGTGGCCTTGGGCGCCGCGTGGCGGTTGACTGGATGTGGGTGCCTCAGCAACCGCGCGAGTTGATAAGGGAGCGGCATCTGCCTAGGCTTTGCTTTTTGCTTTCTCCGGTTGCTGCTCAGATCCCCTTTCTTGCGCCTCTCCTTCCTCCCGGTCCTTGCTCCGTCTTGCTGCGATGGCTCTGATCCACCGGTTCTTGGCGGCAGAGAAGGGAAAGGCTCCCCGAGAGGAACCAGACCCGCTCCCGCCAAAGAAACGGCTTGCCCTCCGCGGTCGGGACGAGAAGGCCCATCAGGTGGTGTCGAGGCCCTGGTGCGAGCGGCCACCGTCGGGGTTCCCACTTCCCTTGTACGCCCACATCGAGGGCTCTGAAGGAGTCGATGCCGATCGCCACGGGCGGCGCCGCCGTCGGCGCCGACGGGTCACGAAGGTGTGGGTCGTCCCTCCTGGGGTCCACACCGAGGGCTCCTCCCGAGAGTTCGTGCTCCACGCCGCCATGCCTCCTCAGTCTTGGATTCGCCTTCCTCCCTTCTTCGCCTCCATCATCCCACAGGGAGAACTCCTGAAGCTTTGGCTGCAGAACGCCGGCTGCAGCACCCTCGCGACCGAGGCAGAGGTCGCGGTCGTTGCCCCGGGCGAGATCTTCATGACTCGAGGCTGGAGCGAAATCACCCGGGTTTGCAGGACAAGAGGCGCACTCGTGATCCACTTGGAGTACGACGGCGCTTCGGTGATGTTCTTCAAGGTCTTCGATGCTAACGGCCGCCGGCTGGAGTGCTGCCCCGGGAGAGGTGGTCGGGACCCTGCTACGGCGAGGACTGGGCCCGCCAACCGCTCCCTTGGCAGCTCCTCAGGCGGCGAAGGCGGCGGAGGTTCCAGCGACTCCGGCGAGCTCTTCGCGACTCCGAAGACGAGCGACGACAGCTACGAGCCCTCCAGCCGGCGCCGCTCCTGGAGCAGGGCGGGCTCGTCAGGCCGTTGCCGACTCTGATCTGGATGGTGCTCTGCGTCGACAGGTCCCAGTCCCAAGGCGGCTTCAGCCGTCGCTGGTATGCCAGGTCGCAATGCCGTGGTCAAGGCCAGGAGGTGAGCGACCCAGGGTCCGGTAAGAGCCCTTAGTCGTGATGCTTAGGAGTTCCCCTTTGGCCCTCAAGCAGCCGTCGTTCGGTGAGAAAGGAGAGCGGCGATGCTAACACGAGATTGCATTAGGTGCAGGGATGGTGCCACGGTAGCTGGTGCTTCCGGGTGGTGACTTATCTCGAGAATCAGGGGGCGCTCTCTGGTGTGTCTCCGGGTCCGTGCATTGGCAGGCGTGAGGTTGCTCGGCGAGGTCCTCGCGTGTCCCTCCCCTCTCACCTTTGCTGCCTTTTCTGCTCTACGTCCTTGGGTCCTGGCCCTCGAACGAGTCTCAGCAGTCGCTGGTATGCCAGGTCACGATGCCGTGGACAAGGCCAGAGGGTGAGGGCTGGAGAGCCAGTAGGAGCCCTGAGTCGCGATGCTCAGGCGCCCCCCTTTAACGTGCAAGCGGTTCGCGCGGATGAGAGTGAAGGAGACACCGCAAGGGCCTTGCCTGACGCAGCTCCTTTAGGAGATCCTGTAGAACCATCATATAAAGAACGAGGGGTTGCCATGACAATTGACAGTCAGCCGTTGGTTGCTTCCGAGGGGCGATGAGGCACTGAAGGCTTGACGAGGTGGCGCCATGCGGGGCTGCCGCGGCCAGAGCTCAGCCATTCAGGTTTTTAGGCGTTACAGGGACGGACCCATGCGCAAGCATCATGCCGTTTGGGAGCAGCTCCGTCAGTTGGTGTCAGTTGAGCGGGCAACTAGGTCAAACACATTAGCCGCGAAGGAGTGGATTCATTCAAATAGATGCTGGGAAGGCGGACATCACTGGGTCAGGCCCGAGCGACTTGGGGATGATGTAGCCCGAGGGGCACCCCCAACAAGGTAAGCTAACAACATAAAATGAAAGGGATACATGCCGCAGGGACGGACCCACGCGGCCTGGGAATAATGCAGCCCTGGGGGGCGCTCCCAGCTGGAAATGAAACTTGAAAGATGTCACCTGATGATGTTGAGGACGAAGGAGTGTTGGCGTAGCAGACTCGGTGGGCTGCGGAAGCCGATCCTCACGAGCCCCCGGGCCCAGGGGCCTCGGGAGGCTCCGGAGGCGCTGGTGGCTCCTCGCGGACCGTCTCCATCTCCGCCAGGGCTGCGGAAC
This sequence comes from Triticum aestivum, assembly GCF_018294505.1. Classification (NCBI taxonomy): domain Eukaryota; kingdom Viridiplantae; phylum Streptophyta; class Magnoliopsida; order Poales; family Poaceae; genus Triticum; species Triticum aestivum. The sequence continues at coordinate 181,199,565 of NC_057809.1, forward strand.
GCCTGGCCTCTTGAGCCTCCATGATGCCCCTCATGAGGCGCTGGTACGTGGCAGCCGCGTTCGACAAGCCGTAAGGCATGCGAACGTAGCTGTGGGGTGGACCTTCGCAGCGCCCCACTCGCGAGGGCCAGAGGCACTCCAGAGAGGCGACTCGATTGAGCCCTGGTATGTCGATGCAGACGCGCAGCCCACCATCCTCACCTGGATGGGGAGCCACAGCTGGTAGGTGGCGGCCGCCTCTCATGACTCTTGACTCCTGTAGCTCCTGAATGGCCTTGCTGACGAACTCCTGAGGGTCTGGCTCTCCTTGCCTTACTCCTTCTTGAGGGAAACGTGCTTCGAAACACGCCTCCATGTGGTGCCCAAGCGCCTCCCTCGTGACCTTAGCCAGGTCGGTGGCCCTCCAGGGGAGAGCCCCCGAGCCCTGCCTGAGGAGGGCGCCGGGCGCGCTTTCCTATGCGATGGAAGGAGGTTCCCCCTGGGCAGGCGCGGGCCCTGAGGGGCCTGCCTCCTGAGGGGCCGGGCCGGACGATGTCTTCTTCTTCTTGGGGGCGGTCTCGGGAAGCCTCCTGCTTTCGTGATCCGGGTCTTCCAGCGATGCGGCCTGAAAGGCTCGTTCCAGGGAACACACCGCGTCCTTCTCTTCACAGGGCACCATGATGACTCCGCCACTTCCTGGCATCTTGAGGACATTGTAGCCGTGGTGAGTTACGGCCATGCACTTGGCCAGCGCTGGGTGCCCAAGGATGGCGTTGTACGGCAGGTGAATGTGAGCGACGTCGAAGTCGATGAGCTCAGTGCGGTAGTTGTCGCGTGCCCCGAAGGTGAGGGGAGGCGGACCTGCCCAATCGGGACCGTGGAGCCATCGGTGACTCCGGAGAAAGGCTTGGTTGGCTGAAACTAGTTGTAGGGCACTTGGAGATTGTTGAATGTTTCCACGGACAGGACGTTGAGCCCTGCCCCGCCATCGATGAGGGTCCTGGTGACCACCATGTTGCTGATGATTGGGGAATAAAGCATCGAGAGGACTCCGGCTGTGGCCGCACACTTGAGCTGATCTATTGAGCTGAACGTGATGGCGCACGCCGACCACCTGAGAGGGCGCGTGGCTTCGAGCTTGGGGAGGACTGCATTCACTTCGCGGGCAAACTGCTTGAAGATGCGTTGAGAGGCTGGGGCTTGAGCCCCGCCCAGGATGCAGGCGATCGCGCGCGGCTCCTGGAAGCCCCCAGCCCCCTCGTCCTGATGGCGGTCCTCATTTCTCCTTGGCTGCGGCGGCAGCGGAGGGAGGCCTACATTTCCTAGAGGGCGATCCTCGCGAGACTGATCCCTCCAGTCTCCCTCGCGAGGCGGGTCTTGCCAGCGATCCTCGCGAGGTCGATCGCGCCACCCTTGGCGCGGGCAGCTGTCTTCCCAGCGTCCTGCGTTCCTTCCTCCTCCTCGACCGTAGCCCCGGTCACCGCGGTCGGAACGACGACCGATCCTTCCTTCTCGCACGGCTCGGAGCTCTTGACATTCGTTGGTGTTGTGGGTGTGGAGGTCGTGGTACACGCAGTACCAGCTGCCCTTGGAAGGCTTGGGCTGATCTCTGCCCCGCTTGGTGTCTGGTTCTGCCATGAGCACGGCAGCCCCCTTGCGCTTCACATCCTTGGCCTTGGGCTTCTTCTCTTCCGGGTCCGCGGCAGGCAGCTCGAGGAGGGAGAGACGCCCTTCCTCAGCCCTGGCGCACTTGGTTGCCAAGTTGAACAGCTCCAAAGAAGTGCACAGGTCTTCATGCATCCCCAGCTCCTCCTTCATCTTAACATCGCGCACGCCGTCGGAGAAAGCTGAGATGATGGCCTCTTTAGTCACCCTGGGAATCTTGAGGCGTGCGTTGTTGAAGCGCTGGAGGTACTTCTGCAGGGTCTCCCCGGGTTGTTGCTTGATGCGGCGCATGTCGCTCACGGCGGGTGGCCGGTCGCGAGTACCTTGGAAGTTGGCGATGAAGCGGGTGCGCATCTCGTCCCAGGAGGAGATCGTGCCTGGAGCCAGGTTCAGGAGCCAGGTGCGTGCCCCGTCCTTGAGCACCATGGGAAACTAGTTCGCCATGACCTTCTCGTCTCCGTTGGCAGCTTCGATGCCCAGCTCGTAGAGCTGGAGGAACTCCGCAGGGTCAGCCGTGCCGTTGTAGCGAGGAGGCAGGTCTGGCTTGAACTTGCCGGGCCACGCGACACTGCGTAGCTCGGCGGTGAAGGCACGGCAACCTGCTGTGGCCACGGGAGGCCTTGGGTGACGGAGAGCTTGGTCTTGCATGTCCCCACATGCTGCAGCTGGGAGCAGCGCGGGGTCTTCACGTGCGGGAGCAGGAACATGGTCGCGACGTGCTGGAGCAGGGAGCGCCCGGGCAGCTTCTTGCGGGCAAGGGACTTCTTGGCAGCTCTGCTCTTGCCGCGCTGGCACCTGACGGAGCGGGTTCCGCCCAGGGGCCACGCGCCTTGGAGCCATGGCGCCTTCTTGAGGAGGAGGCAGTTGGGGTGCCCCCAGAGCTTCGTCGCCCGCACGGGGCGGGGTGCGGTGCAGCGGAACGGACGGGGCAGGAGAGCCCCCTACGGCACGGACGAGCTCGGTGACGCGGTCGAGCCATTCTTCGTAGACGTCGTCGACGGGACGGTAGCGCAGGAGCTCGTTTGCCGCGATGAGCGCAGCTCAAGCCTCCATGGGTGCGTGGAGCGCGCGGGACGAAGAACCAGCTGGGGTGAGCGAGGGAGTAGCGGTGCGGCTGTCTCGCCACACGGACGGATGCTGAGACGACGCTTGCTGCTCGTCCCCCGCCGGGCCGATGGCGGCGTTGATGGCAGGTGACGGGGAACGGCGAGGACGCCCGCCGACAGGAGCCGTCTGGGTGACGGGGGAAGTGAGAGCAGCCCGGCGCTCAGCGCGGGCCCGACGAGCGTCAGACATGGGCGCGATGGTCAGAGGAGAACGGGGTGGTGGAAGACGAATTCCGGCGCACCCCTACCTGGCGTGCCAAATGTCGGATTTTAGGTTCCAGCAGACCCTTGAGGTTCGAACACTAGGGTGCGCGTGGAGATTCTGCCTTCTACCTACCCGCACCCCTCCGCCTCGCTAAGATCTAAACTATGGAAAGAACAGCACAAGAGACACAGGGTTTATACTGGTTCGAGCCACCGTTGTGGTGTAATACCCTACTCCAGTGTGTGGTGTGGTGGATTGCCTCTTGGGCTAATGATGATGAGCAATACAAGGAAGAACAGCCTCGCGAGGGTCTGTTCTTGGCTGGGGGGATGAACTGCTAGGAGGAGTTCAGTTGCCCTTCTCTCTCTCTCTCTCTCTCTCTCTTCTCGATTCTCTTTCCGATTTTGATCCGATCTCCGATCTCTCATCCCTCCTCTACCCTGTGGGTGGCTAGTCCTATTTATAGGCAAAGGCCCTGGGCCTCTTCCCAAATATTGAGCGGGAAGGGCGCCAACAATTGGCCATTTTGAAGGGGAACATCTGGTACACTTATCCTGACTAAAGTTGGTCCTCGCCTGCCAAAGGCTCTGGTGGTGATGCTGGCTTGGGCTCCACAATGACTTCCTCCCTGTCGTTGGAATGGTCTTGGTCTCGTTGCACCGAAACGGGTGCCTTTGCTTGATGCTCTCTCCTGCGCTTGCTCCCTTTGCACCAAAGAGGAAAGGAGGACACTACGCGGCTGGCGCCCGCCTGGCGCCTTTGGTCGTCATGGCTTGCGTAATGGGCACCTCGTGAGGTACCCCGCCTTGATCTCTCCGCCTCCTCGCGAGCCAGCCTGATGAGGCCATGCCTGAGGAAGCTCCGTGTCATCCGCCCCGCGAGGCTTGGCCCCTCGTGAGGGTCTTGGGTCTGTGTTGATGAAGATGGGCCGCGCTGGGCCCCCTTTTGAGTCACGCCGCGGGCCGCAGGCAGGCAAGTCTGGGGACCCCCGTTCCCAGAATGCCGACAGACCGCGGACTCGCCTATCTTTACGCCAGTGCCTTCTTTAGCTGGAGACAACTCGGCTCGTAGTGGATCATCATCAAAGCTGTTACACACTTTTGTGATGCTATTGAACACAATGGCATCATCCACGCGATCGACAAAGCAGATGGCACCACATATTGCTGGGACGGCGCGTGTAAGTTGTTTCCTCTCATGTTAATGATGACGCCATGACACTGTTTGAACTTTTTGTGATGATTGGCATATCTCTGTTTGAGAAGAATTTGAGTAGAACTATGGCAATGTATTAGAGACGCCGTAAATCGGCTATATTTGGAATGTGTTAATTCATGCGATTGTGACCATGTCATTACAGCCAATTTGTACCCTGAATAATCAAACGGTTAGGAATATATGGATATTATCCTTATTTTACAGTAATCTATATACTACTACTAAATATGAGTGTGTAACAATGGCCATGTTAGTTTCCTCATTTTCATGATGTAGAAACATGCACCACACTGTTGGTTTCATCTAACCATACATTAGGGAAGTAAATGTGCATATGGAGAACTCTATATTTGGAAGTAGTGAAATCCTGCAATGCTTACCATGTGTGCATACGTATATTCGCCCTTTAGCAATCAATGGCTAGAACAATATCCTCACAAATTTTTTGCCCACAGAACACGAGTATATAACAATGCATGGTTTGTTAGTTACCTTGAAGAATTTGTTTGTGAGGACAGAACATGATTACATAACATGCATGACATGGTAGTTTCCCGTGAAGGATCGATTGCGAGATAACATGAGTATAACCATGCATGGCACTTCTATATTTTCGAACCCAGTATACATTTCCCTGTATTTTCCTCCCAGTTCCAATAGGGACATATCAATGTTGTTTCTTGCATTATCCTACTCATACTCTGAACAATGCTGATCTTACATTAACAATGCCTGTCCTTTTTGATATGATGCAGTGTCCCTACAGTTACTGCCCTTTGTAATCACACCACCTTTGCCAAAAACAGGGAAGCACAACTGGTTCCTCGCTCGATCAGACGACGGCAAAAGACTAATGATCATTCGGACACATGAGCCGGAAAAGTTATATTGCAAAAAACCCACTTTATACAAGCACCGTGTAATACATGAGTATCCGGACAGTGGCTGTTATGTCTATGAGCAGGATACCAGCTTGCTGGGGCCTTTAGGATTTTTTGTTGGAGGCGGGTAAACAGCCTTGGTTCACACTCTCTGTTTCTTGGACTCAATTATCCGATTAACCAGGAGATCACCGTTGGCAAGGTCCTTGATGGCAGAGAGGCTCTGTTTGCTATGGAAAACTGTGTCTACACGGCGAGCCCTAGGAGTTCGGGAGCAAACTTCCCTGATTGTCAACGATACAGCCTGCAGCCAAAACAAGGTGAGAATGACAAAGGCATCCGGATTAACTTTGATCCTTGGATGTCTCAATTATGACAGGCAGTGATGTGGTTCGAGCCTTCAGGTTGATAGGTAATTGGGCTGTTGCATCGAAAGGGTGGATTACTGGTGTCTCCGGATCACTGGTCGCTGAAGCGGGGCTGCAAATTATGATGGTGTTGGATCATCTCTTCGAATGACTTTGTTGGCTTTGCTGTTGGTTCTGGATGGGTAGTTCTTTCTTTTGTTGTGCATATTCCTTGTCATTTGGTCATCCTCATCTATGTCACTCTTACTATGTAATAGTTGCTTCTGTTTAGAATGTCATTCTCGTCTGGATCACGAGAGTCTGAGCGCTGCAGATGGGTGCATTTTGGTGGTGTAGCAAGACTTCTTATGAACTATCATGTCTTGCTGTTTATGTTAGTAGTAGTCACTAGTAAGTGTTTGAATGTTGTATATATCATTGTTTCGAACTGTTTATTGTCTCGAACTACTGGTGGGCTAAATGAGGGCATCACCATTCTCCAGTGTTCAGAGTATATCTCCTTTTTTCAAGTTATATAATTTGAGCTCAGTGTCTTTTCGATGATGTACACTTGTTTGGGCCAGTGAGGTGTCGTTGAATATAGGCTGAGTAGTAACGCAATGCCAAACAAGTCAATTATGACTCTCAGGCCGGGCTCTCAAAAGATCCTGGAAAAAAAGGCCGGGCTCTCCAAAAAAGAAGGAATAAGGACTCTTAGGCCGACATGTGGGGCCACCGGTGTTTTCGTGCGCTTGCGCGCCGAGAGCATATTGGCGCGTGCTCGAAATTCATGCTACCTTTTCATCTGCAGTCTCCCACCCCTCCCCCACCTCTGGAATCTCGATTCCCACTCCAGTTCCCCCAAATCCCCTCCTGTACTCCCTGTACTCAAGCGCACTATCATGTCGCCGGTCCATGCGGATCTCCAAGACGGAGATCCTAAGGTTCGTCCTGCCTTCGGTCGCTACATGCTGTCGCTCAATAGTGGCATGGCGGCGCTTGACGACCAGTTTGCCGGCAAAGTGCTGATGGTAACCATCAACGGCGACCGGCCTCCCGTCTCTCTAGATGACCTTGTCAAAGCTCTTGGCATTGCGCACGACATCCAAATAAGTGACTTGCTCGTCGAAGTCTGTCCGCCACCGGCTGATTTCTTTGTCAGGTTCCGGACAACTTTCGACTGTAGTCGTGTGTTCGAATCTTCACGGCGTTTGTTCTGCGATGGTGCACTGGTGAGCTTTGGTCGATGGCACCCAGGATGGGGCTCGATGCCCTCTGAGCTTGAGTTTTTAACAAAGCTTACCTTCCACGGCATGCCTCGACGTGCTTGGAACAACGAGTCCATGAACGAGCTTATCAACGACCTTGGAGGTGAGCTCGAAAATATGTTTGTTCCTCCAGACAGCTGGGCTCTGACGGTTATGGCATGGATGAAGAAGCCGTCCACCATACCGAAGGTGATTGGTGCTGAGATACCGGTGCAGGAACCGGGGTTGTACTATTCGTCACCACCAAGGCCGCCGCGGACCACGTTAGGGATGTACCTGTATCGAGTGTTCGTGCATGTCGAAGAAGTGGTCAATCCATAAATCGAAGTCCTGCCGCCACCGCTGGTGCCAGGGTTCATCGACGATGTCCATTAAAGGAGTCAACATCAGACTTTCCCCGTGTTGCTCGGAATGATGGATGGCACAGGGCCTACTCCATCGCGTGGCGGAGGCCACTGCTTCTTTGGGAGAAGAGGCAGGGCTGGCTTCCTGGATGTGCTCTAATTTGAGGTAAAAACTGAATCTTGTCAGATACTAGTTAAATCCGAGCTATGGGTTTGAAGCACTGATATGCCAGTACATTTGATTGTGACCTGTTCTAATTTTGTACCTGCACTTTTTTAGAAAGGGTTGTACGTCAACTTAATGTGCTAGGAGAACTTATTGTGTTGTCTGTCTGTTTTCTTTGCACAACATTCAAGATATTTCCCCGTCATTGATAAAGACGATGAACCATTATGTACGACTTCGTTGGTTTCAACATAGCCCTTCCCGTAGCGATCCACTGCTTCCATCCTGATTGTGCCGCCTGCATGAAATTTTTGTATGCAAATTCAGTGTGTTATGATGTTTTTGATTGTGTCAACTATATAAGTTTTTACTGAGCATCAGTAATGCATATGGCTGAAAGATGTATTTACGAGCATCGGCCGATGGGTCTCTCTCTCTCTCTATCTCTCTCTCTCACACACACACACACGCACACGCACAAGTGGGACCCGTTGAATTATTTATTTGCTCGTGACAGCTTTTAATTAGGTTCCACTATAATCTAACTTTTTTCTTAAGTTATTAATTGAGCTCAGTGACTTCAAAAAGTTGTACAGAAGCCTTGTTTGGGCCTTTCTGGCGCCGCTGAATGTGGGTTGAGTAACCATGTTAGGTTGTACTGTACTACACAGGCCTTTTTCGCTATTTTTTTAAATAATACATTTTTTATTAATTTTCATAAATATTACGTTGGGTAATTTTTTTTCAAAAATAATACACCATTCGCCCGCTGCAGGCCGACTGGGCCTAGTCGGCCCACAGCAGGCCGATTGGATTCCAGTCGGCCTACAGCTGGCCGACTGGCCCTTGTCGGCCCACTGTGGGCCGACTGGAGCTAATTGGCTCGCCGTGGGCTAATTGTTTTTGCAAAAGTGTTAATCATGTATTTAAAAAATATGTGTATTGTGACCTCCTCCGCTCGTTGTGGGCCCACTGTTGACTAAAAAATATGTTTTAAAAAGTGTTAATCATGTATTTAAAAATTGTTAAATGTGTGTATAAAAAATGTTCCTTATCTATACAATTTTTTTAATGTGTGTATAAAAAATAGCTTTTTTCAACATCAGCAATGCAACTGGGCCGACAGTTGTACACAATATCTGGGTCAACTTGTTATTCTCCGCCCCGCTGGGCTGCAAACTTTCCTAGGAGGTATGCATTAGGATTAACAAGAAAATGGACTTTAAGTAATAATAAATGGGATGTAATTATAATAACTGGATAGTTACTATGCACCAAACACGTAATTAGTTTGAAAAATATATTATTATTGGAATTTGGAAATTTTAATTTCATTACTTGTTGCACGCGCAATATTTCGTTGGATTTTAACGTAATACAACTTTATTTTGAAATTATATTTAACCTGACTAGAAATTTCGGATACAAATATTTCAGATCCCATCAAAATGTGGGATTATTTTTGAATTCTGTTTTGAGCGGTTGTTTGAAATTATTAATCGTTGTCCTAGCTAGAAGTTGGGTTGTACTTTTAACAAACTATAAATGGGTTGTAGTAAATTCCATTAGAATTAAAAAATGGGTTGTACATTCTTACAAATCGCAAATGGGCTATATGTTCTCTGCCAAATCCGAGCTGTGGGCCTACTAAGTTGACGCGTACCAAGGGCTTTGTCAACTTAGTCAATATAAACAATTCTAGCTGCAGTGATCGTACGATGTCCATCCAACAGCCATAGTGCTTCTTCAACCTCTGGTCTTCTTGCTCCAGCCGCCCAAAGCAGCGCCGGTCGTGTCACGTGCTCCTGCCTCCCGTGGCCGGCTGTGATGCCGTGGAGGCCTCACCGCCCCGTACTACTCCCACCACTGGCCAGGCCATCCCTCTACTCACCCACACCCCATGTTATTCTGCGGCGATGGTAGCCTCACACCGTAGCCGAACCAGTGAACCCTTGTACTCCTCTCCGCGTGGGCTTCCACTGCTGCGTCTTCCCCGGCTTTGCGTCGTCCCCTTCCTAGGCCTCGCCGTTGTCCAGATCACTGCCCTGGTACTCTTGGCGCGGCGTGGTCAACATGGTCAACGACCAACTTCCATCGGAAGAGTACTGTACATGGAGAGGCTGACAGCTGGGTCCACGGCAGCCGCAAGGAAGTGCCTCCTTATTACGCACAAAATAATTATTCCTCCAACTGACAGCGGGGACCCACCGGACGGGCCACCGTATTTCGTGAAAAAAATGATTCGGCCCCTGACCACTGGGACCCAGGAGCTACATCTTTGCACGCAAGGAAGTGGGTCCGAAAAAATGATTCACCCCCCTAACTGCTGGGACCCACTAGGCCCCCGACTGCTGGGTCCCACTAGCTACACCTTCGCACGCAAGGAGGTGCGTCCGGGTAAAAAAACAAAACGATTCACCCCTGACTGCTGGGACCCACCAGCTACATCTTCGCAGGCAAGGAAGTGCCTGACTGCTGGGACCCACCAGCTACATCTTCGTAGGCAAGGAAGTGCCTGACAGTCGGGACCCACCTGGTCGAAGCGTACACAGCATTGTCATTCTGGTCGCGGACGTGTACGTACATACTGGTCGATGTAGAGGCGCGCACGTGTTGTAGTAGAGGCGCGCACGTGTCGTAGTAGAGGCGCGCATGTAGCATGTACACGTACGTACATCGGCCAAGGTGCAAAAAACAAAATATGACCACGTACGTGTACATATGGGCGGGGTCTCGAACGCCTACTCGCGCATACCTACGGCCAGGGCTCGTGTACATGGCTGGGTCGAAACAGAGAAACATCATCGTCGTCGTGTTCATGGGGAGGCAACGGAATGCGTCATGTTCATGGGGAGGCAACGGAATGCGTCGTGTTCATGGGGAGGCAACGGAATGCGTCGTGTTCATCGGGAGGGCTTGGACGGAACAGGCGATGGAAACGAGGCCTGGCGTACCGCAGAACGAAGGGAACGGCCTTGTGTTCGACCGGCCATGTTTGAAACAGGATCCTGTTCATCGGGAGGGGTGTGCATACCGCAAAACGGAGGAAACGGACCTCCTACGGTCGAAACGGGGGTCTTGTTGATCGTGAGGGGTGTGGCGTACCGCAAAACAGAGGAAACGGACCTCCTACGGTCGAAACGGGGGTCATGTTGATCGGGAGGGGTGTGGCGTACCGCAAAATGGAGGAAAAGGACTTGTGTTGGAGCGCTACGGTCGAAACGGGGGTCCTGTTCATCGGGAGGGGTATGGCGTACCGCAAAATGGGACTCCACAGGATACTGTTCATCTCCACCGTCGACCTCCTCCAGCCTCCACGGGCTCCTGTTCATCCAGCCTCCACGGGCTCCTGTTCATCCAGCCTCCACCGTGCGCTACTCCACCGGTTACTGTTCAACCACCCCTCCACCGTGTACTGTTCATCCAGCCCTCCACACCATGGGGTCCTGTTCAACCACCCCTCCACGGGCACCCCTCCACCGTCTACTATTCATCCAGCCCTCCACACCACGGGGTCCTGTTCAACCACCCCTCCACGGGCACCCCTCCACTATCTACTGTTCA